>NC_088875.1:4732497-4791325 GCF_032884065.1 Artemia franciscana | reverse complement strand
AATTGGTAAAAGTGTCCTCAAAATTTACCTTTTATTATGAAAAATAAACAGTTAATAACAGATAAGTAAATAACAGAAAGTAAATAAACAGATAAGTAAATAGATGTTTTGATGTAATGAGCTATTTTTCCAGGCAACCCCTGCACTGTCAAACCTTCGTCGTTACCAGCAGAGTAGGAAGTTGCGACCCAAGTCTGTCGTTGACACCCTAAACCACACTGGTTCTTCAGATGGTGCCTCTAGCTCTGTTAACTCTATCGAACCAGGTAAGTCCCGCTGCAGATAGCCTCACTTACAATAGACTAGTTAATGGTAGTCCAAAAAGGGAAATACTTTAGAAGTGATAAAAAAAAAACTTCATAAAGTGCTTTTCTTCTCCAAATCAACTAAAAGGAAAAAAAGTCCGTTGCCAGGAAGAATCAGAACTTTGCCATATCAAAAAATCGTAGTGTCGTGTAACCATAAACGTTAATCCCTGATCAGTAAAAAAGTATGCCAAGATTGTCCCACGCTTTTATGTTTAACGTTAAAATTTTCCGTTTTCTGGTTACCAGGAAACAAAATGTTTTCTTTCTCGTGCGTTTGGAGATGCAAGTGTTCAAAGAGTTTTTGTTGTTGTTTTTCTTTTACTCTTTTGGTCTCTATCAAACACTTGTTCATTTATTGAAAAACCTGTTAAATAGTAAGTACTGCACACGGCCGAAAAGAGAATAAATAAGATGGAGAAAAGAAAGCAAAACTTACTTAAAGACAAGCAACAAGTTTTGTATACGCAACAGAAATAAAGGATTAAAAATGAAAAAGAAAATAGCCGACCTCATATTAAACAAATGAAACTGCACTTTCAAAAGCAGCAGATAATAGTAAATACATGTCGGTATTATATCCAAATTCTTGGTTCTGAACTATAGGCGGTGTACTAATAGAGGATACCAGGGATAATCGGTGCTAATGCCAGGGATAATAACTGTTTAAATAAAAAAAAGGGCCAGCAACTTTTTTGTTATATTTTGCAATAGCCTCAGAGATTGCTAGTGACAGGTCTGTACTTGCCATTTTTGAATTATTGAGTGTTTCTCTTCCAAGGTGTTAGAAGTAGTAAAAATTTTTGCAAAAAACATAGAATGAATGATTATTATGATTTTGTAAGGATTTTTCGAAATGGGACAAAATATAAGATACACCAGAGGGCCACTGCATTGTAGAAGCAACCTAATAGATGACGATCAGAAAAGTATTCGCATATGACAATAGAGGCATAAGATACTGGAATTCAACGGTTGGGATCCTCAATGATATGTGATCTCGTGTGTTGTAGGGAAAACCTGATGGAGAAGCCAAATAAACTATTGGATCGGCAGGTTGAACTTCTGAGCTAGTTGAACATCTTTGACTTAAAACCTTTAGGTATTCGCACAACCTGCTCCAATGGGCTGGTTGAACGTTTTTATATTAAAATAAAGCCCAACCTTAGGGTCTTGAGGGATTCCAAAAATTTTACTGATCCACTTCAACTGATGACTGAGATTCAAGATGTCACTCGCGTAACATTCTAATGCGTGTAACACCCTGTTTACTGAATGGTAGATTCCACTATCATGGGAGAATGCTGTTGATCATCAGCCTCCAGCTCAAAGTTACAAAACAAATCAAGCGAGGGAACTACACCTTGTCGGGCCCCCTTTAAGACAGGTACGAGCTTCCTCCGGCAAATGGGAGGCATGCTCTTGCGGAAGTTTTAGGTTGATAAATGGTCCTGAAGCCATTGCCGTGATTGTGGGGAACGATATACAGGCTCAAGCTATGCTTGCCACTTTTAAGAAGCACTGTAGCGTATATAAGTGAATCAGATGCACATTTTAGCCAGCAAAACTAAACTTTTGCGCACCTGACTCAGCATCGAAAGATTATTTGCTACCCCATTAAGTGCAGTAGGATATAAAAGTAGAAAATTTCATATTGCTTTCTAGCAATGAAGATTCTAATTTTGTAGTAACAAATGTCACTTGTAAAGCTTCATGCCAAGATCACATCTACCCTTCCTTCAAATAACAAATAGCTTACAGCATACTTGACTTGATCTCAACGAACCTTGCAGACTTCTATGATGTACTGCGGTCCCTAGGAACCCTCCAGAATTCAAATCATTTCATAATTTTCTGGGAAGCAAATTCAGCAATCTCCAAAACCAAACGAATGAAAACTACTATACGACCACTAACAAGAGATCTGATTTTTACGTTCAGTCGCTGGATCGGCAACTACAAATTTGATGACATATGCTCAGAGCAGGACATCAACTTCAAAGTCAGTAAGCTAAATAGCCTACTTCAGGAGAAGTGCCATGCTTGTTTCCCGACTAAAGTCTTCACCGTTACCGATACTGATAAATCACGGATCACAAGTGACCTCAAGGACCTAATTAAGACTCAATGCCGCCTTCACAGCAATGGTAATTCTGTTGTTTCAGCAAAGTTACGAAACCATATTGTCAAACTGAAGTGGCGAGCGAAGAGACAATATTTGAAGGACAGAATCGTTCCCTTGCTTACGATAGATCCGCACAAATGGCAATCGTCAGTAAAAAGACTTGCTTGTAAAACGACACCCTGTGACTTAAGGGATGGCTGGCGTCTACCACTCTCAGGCGATTACCTCTCCAGGAAAATACCCCCTGAAGAAAATAACTCCGGTAAATACCCCCCCCCCCATGGAAAATAAGGCTTTCCAAATTTGAGAATTTTACTTGAATTTTTTTTTAATTCCCGTGGATGGAAGGAATTTTGGTACTTGTGCATTATGCGCCACTCACTCAAGTTTACGCTGTGTAAAACTCGAGAACAAACCGGTTTTTTCGTTAATTTCTTCGTTACTTTAGACAAAAATTTGGCCAAGGATTTGCACATTAGGGGGGGAGGGAGGGTAAAGTATAGTGGGTCTGCATGCAAAGTGTGTTAGGTACAATTGTTCTGCGATATATGAAGTAAGAATTGTTTTCTGACTTCAAACTGTCCAAATACTTTACCCCCTCCCCTCATGGGCAAATATATAGCCCAAAATATATGTTTCCCATATATTCTGTCACTTGCCTTTGCCTTGTCTCGTGCTAAGCTGAAAGAAACTAACGAATAAACTGTTTTTTTTTCGAGTTTTACACAGCGTAAACTTGAGTGAGTGGCACATTATACACAAGTACCAAAATAACTTCCCTCAACGAAAATTAAAAAAACAAAATCAAATAAATTCTCAAATTTGAAAAGCCTTATTTTCCCGGGGGAATATTTTCCGAGGGAGTAATCGCCGGGGCGTGGGGGGGGGGGGAGAATGCTTAGAACCGACTTAAGGGTATTGAAAGAGGATGGTACCTTTTTATCGGCTGCGGAAGTGAACTCCTTTTTTGTTGGCATCTGTACCACCTTCCCTTCACTCACCAGTTCAGAAATCGAGTATCTTATTATTGAAGCAGAAATTGATAATGTGTGTGAAATTTTCGAGTTTGCAGTTTACAAGGAACTTCAGAAGCTGCATAGCAACTGTGCGTCCTAACCTAGTGAGCTTCCTTTAAAGTTGTTACGTGAACTCGCTATTTTCCTTGGCAAGCCAATCTCCTCCATTATTAACCAGTGGTTCCAAGAGCAAGTGTTCCCTAGTGCTTGGAAGAGAGCGTACGTTCGCATCATACCCAAAGTGAAGGGTCCCAAATCTTGCGACTAATTCTGACCTATCTCAATAACCCCGAACCTGTCTAAGGTGGCTGAAATATTTATATACCGCGAGCTGATGTCACAGATTTCTCCCTCTCTTGACCCATAAAAATACGGATGCTTGAAAGGAGGCAGCACAACTGTTTACTTAGTGAGAAAGTATCACTTTATTGTCGAGTCGCTTGACCGAGCAAATGTGATTGTCGATTTTTCCTGGTGGATTGCCGAAAAGCCTTTGACCCTATTCGCCATTTCATAGCTGTGACGAATTTATTTGCGATGGGTTCACACAAGCGTAATCTCCTCTTAGTGATCGATGTTTTGCAAGACCGTTTCCAATGCGTCTAGAGTCTTTTCCCTGGCGACACCAGCTCCGAATGAACTGAGCTCATGTATGGTGCTCCACAAGGAACGAACTTGCAGCGCTGTTGTTTTTGGCAGTTAAAAACTTTGTCCTTTCTGAGTTTGAGGACAAATTTAAGAACGAAACTTCCAGCGCTGTTGTTTTTGGCAGTTAAAAACTTTGTCCTTTCTGAGTTTGAGGACAAATTTAAGTATATAGACGACTTGTCAGTTCTTCTGAAACATCTCATTGAAAACTCCGAGGCAGTTCCCTAATTCAGTGATGCAATAATGGGTAACTTTAAAGACCAATGTAGTATCAACAGCCTTCAAATCAACGAAGGAAAAACCGAAATCCTTCGCTTTCATCCTTTTAAGGAGGACTTTGTAACTCCTCCTCCACTGTATCCTAGTGTATCTTTGGCTGTAATTCTCGGTGTCACATTCAGCGCTGACTGCTCGTTTAGTACTCATGTTGATACAATCACTAAAAAGGCTAACGGTGCGATGCTCACCCCTATCGTACTATGTCGTTTCGGTTTTTCAGTGTTCCAACTTAAGACGGCTTATCTTACATACATCCGACCGATTCTTGAGTATGCTTACCCTGTATGGGGCCTTCAAATCAACAACACAAGTTGCCTAAGAGATCAACTTGAGTAACTACAAAAAAGAGTTTTCAAAGTTATTCTTTCAGACGCAAATGTAAGTTATGAATCGGCATTGTCTGTCCTACGACTACCGTCCCTTCACGAACGTCGTTTGGGTTTTATCTGCAAATTTGGCCAATTTTTCTCTTAGTAGTAAAAAACATAGAGATTCTACCACCAGTTATGAGGAATAAAATAAATACAAGGTCTACTTACTAAGGGACACTGGAATTGTCTACTCCAAGAAAAAATCATTTTGCCAGTTCGTTCGTTCCTTTTTACATGTCAATGTTTAATAAGTTCTAGTCTCATGTTTTTCTTTTTTCTAGTTTTCGTTGTGGGTACTAGTGCTATTTAGTTGGAATTTTTATTCTAAACTATAATTGCTTGTATAAATAAAATCATTCTGCTAGCTGCTAAAAAGTTGACCTAGGATGGGTTTTGGGTGATTTTTTTTTCTGATTTCCTCTGTTTCTCCGGTCACGGAGCCTTTTAAGGGGAGGGGCTGCGCTATTTTGTTTATTCTGTGAAAATATATTGTTGACTGAGAAACTCTGATTTAGATCTCTTAACAGACAGATTGAAATAATAGCGTTTAAATGTAAAACTATTAGACTAGTCTTGTGCGCTTTTTTACACTGATATCATAAAGATTAAGAAAGGCAACAAATTTATTCCTGGCCAAAGACATTAAAATATCTGGAAGCCAACCTTCCTCATCTCTATTCAGATGTGATCCATTGAAAGTGCTAGATTCTGATACTGATTGGAAAAATAGTCGCTTCTTTCTTCTTCAGAGAAACAGTACTAAACAGTATTATGTCTTTCCTCATGTTCAAGATATTCTTCCTTTTTCTTTCCCATATTTGGCAAAGCTCTGAAGAATTCTATGGCTTTTTGGTGCTTTTTTTGGGGGGGGGGGGAGGCTAAAGTCTGGATCGATATTCTTGTGTACCCTATTTAAAAATGTACACATTGAATAAGTCCAATTTTCTAATTGCACTTCGTTTCAAGTTCCAAATTCAAATTTCTATTTTGTTATTTACAAATAAATAAAAAACAACACTACCCTGGAGAAAAACCTATGAGGTGAAAGTCCAGACAACTACTTACCTATTAAATAAAAATTCAAATAAATTTATTATAAATGAATCAAAATAAATAACCTATGAAATAAACAATAAATAAATTATAAAAAAATAATAATGATAGATTCATAAAAATATAAATAAGAATAATAATACTAATCCAATCTCCATCACTACTCAATCCTTAACTCATATCTCCGCCAAGCTGCCGTCCAAGCTCCACTTTACCCCCCTGCCAATCATACCTGCCCAGCTCACCCTTCCTCCCGTAACCATCTTTGCTACACTAAATTTGTTGGTGAACTGTTCAGGAACCATAGTTGTTATAGGTATTCCAGGCTTTTTATCCTATGAACAATTGAAGTGTAGAATTAATTGAGCAGTTTTTTCTTAATTTGTTTTTCTTACTCAGTCTTTGTTACTATTTGATTGTGTAATAGGATGAAGTTAAAAATAGGTTTCAAGATGGACTTTATGCTGTATCTGAGATTCATTTTATAATCAAAATTCTTCACAAAAAAAAATCAAAATTATTACTGCTTTTGATCGTAAGAAAAATAAATAATTTTATATACGTTGTATCTTTAAATCCAGTATTATAAAAAATCGCCATCATGTTTTCTTAGAGTCATCTGGGTTGAACCAGTATTTGGCTGTGACTACACCAGCCGTCATTTCGGCCGAATCTGTGGCAGAGTCAGCCGGAATGTCTGAAAGTTATGATGATCTAAGTTCAGTCCTAGAGTCACTCAAATCTGATACGCTGCGATCAGGAAGCTCGACACCATTTGGCTCATGGTCAGGCTCACCAGTGAGGTCTTTGCCGACATCACCAACTGTTCATTGTAATCAGTCTTTACCCCCTCTGTTGCTTTTTATGGGCGGCTCGTTTGTTAAGCATTGCTGCATTGTCACCTTTTTGCTCCCTATTTTCTCAAATATTTACTAATCTAAATATTTCGTTAAGATATAACGCTCACTAAATTAAATAAGAATTAAATTAAAAGACGAAGAACAGTAACTAATAGAATTAAAAAGCTTGAGAAATATGTAATCTAGTATTCGAAATAGTTGCCAAATATTTTAGCATGCCTAGAGAGTTGAAACGCTTGTCCTCTTTGGCTCTTCGTCTTGCTCGCCAGAGAGATATCTTCCAACGTTGACAACTGTTCAGCGTCACCAACCTTCCTGCCTATGTTGTTTTGGGTGTCAGGGTATTATTATATTGTCTCCTGCTCCTTTCCTCAAATCGGGTGAATCTTTTCGATTTTGATAGCTTCGTTACAGTATACTTTTTAGTATATTAGATTAAATAGGAGCAAAATAGTAATTAATAGAAAAATGATCTTGCTCGCCAAAAGTATATCTGCCAACATCGTCAACTGTTCGTTGTAATCAATTTTTAGTTCCTCTGTTGCTTTTTAACGGCGGTTTGTTTCTTATTCATTGTTGCATTGTCTCCCCTCCCTTCTTTTTATGAAAAAAATAATGGTGAATGTTTTCCATTCTAAATGCTTCGATGCAGTAGATTTCTTATTAAAATGAAATTAAATAGAAATGAAAAATAGATGATAAACAAAAATAAGGATTAAAAGACAAAAAAAGATCTTGAAATAGGAGCGAACTAGTATTAAGTAAATGAGGGCTCATGGGGATGCAGATTTTCCACTTTGGCTCTCGCTCTTGCTCACCAGGAGGATTCCAACGACCATTCCCAACTGTTCATTATAGCCATTTTACCCTCATGTGCAATATTTGGATAGTAGGCTATGTGACAAGCATGTTTGTTTCCTCTTCACACCTTCAAAACTTGATGAATAGTTCCCATAGCTGAATACTGCAATTTCAACCATAAGCCAGCATCTAAATATTGATTAATTGATCGTTTATGCTGATAGAAATATGTTTGATACATACACATACGTGGAAATGCTTCATGGGATGAAGTAAATTCTTTCAAATAGACAACACAGGCCAAGTAGCTAAAACATGGATTGGAGAGAGATAGGGATCGTAAAAGTCAAGAGGAGTAGACACCTCCTTGCTTGTGTGTCTTGTTTGATAGCTTATGTTTTATTTTTGCTTGACCTATTGTGAATATATTTTGTAACTGCTTAATCTCTCGCTTGCATGGGATTTTATCTACGATATAGTTTACTTTACTGGCCCCCTAGATGTAAAAAAGGTGTATTTTTTCTTTATTTTCTTTCTTTTTTATTCTTTAGATACATCCGTAAGCCAATGGACCTTATTCTTTTGTAAAATAGCTATTTAGAAATTATATAGGTTCCTCTAGTGTCATCGTGGGATTGATATCTGTTGGTTAATGCATGACCAGGAGTTAAAACTCAGCTCTAGCAACCTGTTGCAGGACACGGAATTTTATTCAGGGTATAAGATGATGTGAAAGCGCCTCCATATTAATTCAAATAAGAAGAGAAGAATTTTAGGAATTTTAATTCAATACAAAATGTGTGTGAAGTGGTCATCGCCGATCGCCAGAACTTCTTGGGAACTCTTATGCTGACAAGGCTAGTTTAGGAGAAATTTAGTTATGGTTTTCTATATTGTTAATAGCTAATTGGCAGCTGAAAATTTTTCTGCAATATTTCGCTTCTCATTTTATAGTCATTGCAGGGCTAGATGTCATTTAAATTATAAGTTAATTATTTTCATACAATAAACACTGGAGAAAAGTAACAACACATAGTTAGGGGTTTTTTTCTGTTGTACCATTCGCCAGGCAAAAAGATTGGACTGTTGTTATTTGTTTCTTTTAAATAATCAAATAAAGACCCTCCCGCCCTACGATATGAAAATTAGCATTATTCAGCGTGTTAGTAAAATGACAAGTTGATACACCCTCGTACACAAAATTTGCCTGACCTGCACAATGGGCAAAACCCTCCTCTAAATTTGAAATGCGGTTTCTACCATAAAATAATAAGATGTCACTAAATTTCCGTAGTTAGGGTGACTTCATGGTTTAAAAGAATATTCTGTGTATTTCAATTAGCTCGTCTTCTATATCAGTAGTATCCCTCTATGCACTACAAGAAGATTCCTATTGACCACTTCTATCATCCTTAGCTTAAGATAATGAAGAAGGTTTTACGGCGATTCCCCTAATTCTGCCATCTACTAACCAAAGTCATAGATGGCGTTATTGTTAACTACACTTGTAGATAGTGACATGTTTTCTTTTCCAGCAACACATCATTTAGCTTCTAAGCAGTTTTCCATTGATTCTATGAAATTTCTGTTCGACATATGAATCAAACGTGAGACCCATGATTTCACATGGTAAAACAATGACATGTTACTCGACTGAGCCAAAAAGTCATTGAAGATATTATGTCCTTAGAAATGCACTCTAAGCAATCAATATATTGTTTTTGGGACGCCAGCCAGCTGATGTTAAGCGTCACAATATCCTAACTAGTTATTTGCAAAATCGATTTCTGAATTAGATTTTAGGTAAGTGTTATCAATGATCTGTTTCCGGGCGCCTCTTTTTGGCATCATTCCGAGAATATGCATACCACGGTGATTTGAGATACTTCTCCAAAATATTGTAGTGATTAAAACCGGCCATGTATCATTACTGTAATGTAATGGTCCTGAGCACATTGGTTTTCCATTACCGGCCTTGCGTATGAGTTTGGGCCCCATATTCCCATCCAGGATCAAACGCCTCCAACCAAGGCCCTGAACCACCATCCAAGGCCCCAATGTCTTTTCCCCGATTGTATGCCCCCCCAACCATTTTCTTGTTTTTTTTTTCATGTCTTAAAATCACATTTAAGTTCGAAGCAATACATTCTAAGACAAAAAATGTATTGTTTCTGGGACGCTGGCCAATTGATGTTAGGCGTCACAGTATCGCAATAAGTTAAATGTGCAATCTATTGTATGAATTGGAGTTGGATAATTGGTAAATGCTACTAGTGATTTGGTTCTGGGCACCTTTTTGGCATCATTCCAACACTAAGCCAACTGGTTTTCGAGAATTTCAAGAATAACACATTATCTGGTATTGCGTGATCATTCGTGTTGTCGGTGAAATAATACAATGAAAACAAGCGGGCCCATATCATGATTCCATGATTTCTGAGAATTTCGTGGTATGTTTCCGAGAATTTCAAGAGTGATACGTTATTGCGTAATCATTCATGCTCTCGATTAAAACATACAATTAACACAGGCGGACCCATATCCTGATTTCCGAGAATTTAATGATATGCTTCCAAGAATTTCAAGAGTGATGTGTTATCTAGTATTGCGTAATCATTCATGTTATCAACGAAATAATACAATACGTTCTGTCAGAGCCCTCACATCTGGTCCTTTGTGATAACAACTGAGCCAGCAACATTTTAAGCTTCTAAGCAGTTTTCTATTGATTTTATGAAATTTATGTCTAATGTAAATACATTAGACGTAATTAAAAATATATTCTAGGCAATCAATGTATTTTGATTGCTTAGAAGCTAAAAATGTTTTTGGATCAGTTGTCAAACAGTTCGTGGTAACGAACTGTAGTAAGGAGCGACCCGGCTCAATAGTAAACAAAACTTAAAAAAACGGAATTTTGATGCTAAAAGATATATCAAAAGAATCAAATTTTCATGCTGATTCTAAATATATAAGTTTCATTAAATTTAGTCTTTGTCATCAAAAGTTACGAGCCTGAGCAAATTTGCCTTATTTTGGGAAATAGGGTGTAACACCCCCTTAAAAGTCATAGAATCTTAACGAAAATCACACCGTCGCATTCAGCGTATTGGAGAACCCTATAGAAAAAAATTCCAGATCCTATATACAAAAATGTGGAATTTTGTATTTTTTGCCAGAAGACAAATCACGGGTGCGTGTTTATTTGTTTGTTTTTTTTGTTTTTTTTTCAGGGGTCATCGTATCGACCAAGTGGTCCTAGAATTTCACAAGAGGGCTTATTCTAACGGAAATGAAAAGTTCTAGTGCCCTTTTTATGTGACCGAAAAAATTAGAGGGCACCTAGGCCCTCTCCCACGCTCATTTTTTTTCCAAAGTCAACGGATCAAAATTTTGAGATAGCCATTTTGTTCCGCATAGTCTAAAACCATAATAACTATGTCTTTGGGAATGGCTTACTCTCCCATAATCCCTGGGGGAGGGGCTGTAAGTTACAAACTTTGACCAGTGTTTACATATAGTAATGGTTATTAGAAAGTGTACAGACGTTTTCAGGGGATTTTTTTTGGTTTGGGGGGTGGGGTTGAGGGGAGGGGGCTATGTGGGAGGATCTTTCCGTGGAGGAATAGGTCATGGGGGAAGAAAAATTCAATGAAAAGGGTGCAGGATTTTCTAGCATTGCTATAAATAAAACAATGAAAAAGTAAACATAAAAACGTTTTTTCAATTGAAAGTAAGGAGCAGCATTGAAGCTTAAAACAAACAGAGACTATTACGCATATAAGGGGCTCTAAAAATACTTTAGCATAAAGAGCGAGGTATTTAGAAGGAGATAAATACCTCACTCTATATGCTAAAGTATTTTTAGTAATTTCAACTATCTATTCTACGGCCTTTTTGATTCAGAGGTCATTCTTAAAGAATTGGGACAAAACTTGCGATGTAGTGTTAAGAGCGAGGTAATAACGAGGGTTCAAACCCCCTCGTATACATAATAAAAATATAAGAATATAAAAGTTTGTTACGTAAGTTAATTCTTAAGTTACGTATATTTTTTACTAATATAAACGTTCGTTAAAAATTAAAAGTTCTAGTTGTCTTTTTAAGTAACCGAAAAATTGGAGGGCAACTAGGCCTCCTTCCCCTCCCCTTATTTCTCAAAATCCTCTGATCAAAACTAAGAGAAAGCCATTTAGCCAAAAAAAAGCATTAATATACAAATTTTATTTTAATAATTTATGTGCGGAGAGCCAAAATCAAACATGCATTAATTCAAAAACGTGAAATTACTCCGTATATGAAATAGGTTGTCCCCTCGGCAATCCCCCACTCTTTACGCTAAAGTTTGACTCTTTGCCACAATTCTACTTTTTAAAGCAATTAAAAGCTTTAGCGTAAAGAGTGAGGGATTGCGGAGGGGACAACCCATTACATATACGGAGTAATTTCTGTTCGTTTTAAGTTTAAATTTCGCTCCTTACTTCCAGTTAAAAAAACTCGTTTTTTTTATTTAATTATCTCAAAGGACCAGATTTGAGGGCTGTCACAGAACATGTTTTATTGTTTTACCGACAACATGAATGATTACGCAATACCAGATAACGCATCATTCTTGAAATTCTCAGAAACATGCCAAGTAATTCTCAGAAATCAGGATGTGGGTCCGCTTGTATAATTGCATTGTTCCATCGAGAACATGAATGATTACTCAATAGCGCATAACGTGTCATTCTTGAAATTGTCGGTAACTTGTCAAGAAATTTCCGGAAAGCGTGATATGGGCCACTTTGTATTTTTCGTATGGTTTTACCAATAACATGAATGATTACAGAATACCAGATAACATATCATTCTTGAAATTCTCAGAAACCGGTTTGCTTATTCTTAGAATGATGCCAAAAGAGGTGTCCGGAAACAAATCACTGGTAGCATTTACTAAAAATCCAACTCCTACTGAGAAAATCGATTGTGCAATTAACTTGTTACGATATTGTAATGCTTAACATCAATTGGCCAGCGTCTCAGAAATAATGCATTGATTGTCTTAGAATGCATTTGTAAGAACTTCGATTTAATTTTAAGACATGGAAAAAAAATGGTTGGGGGAGACTCAAAAATTAGGGGATATTGGGGCCCTGTAGTGGACCTTGGGGCTGTTGAGGGGGACTTGCGGTCCTGGTGAGGGGCGTTGGGTCTTGGATGGGATTGTAAGGGCCAAATCTCATGCGCAAGCTCGTTAATGGAAAATCATTGTGCTCTGGACCATTACATTACAATAATACTTGGCCGGTTGTAGTCATTACAGTTTTTCGGAGATCAAAACGAGTTTCATTAACCATTAAAAGAATATATCTGTCCAGTAAGCATCTCAATCACCCTGGTATGCAAATTCTCGGAATGATATAAAAAAAAGGTGCCTGGAAACAGATCGCTGATAACACTTACCGAAAATCCAACTGAGAAATCGATTGGACTAATAACTGGTTAAAATATTGTGAGGCTTAACATCAGTTGGTTGGTGTCCCAGAAACAATTCATTGATTTCCTTAAATGTATTTCTAAGGACAGGGTACCTTCAATGACTTGTTGGCTCAGCCGAATAACATGTCCTTCTTTTACCATATGAAATCATTGGTCTTAAGATCGATTAGGTCGATTTATACATCAGACATGAAGTTCATAAATCAATGGAAAACTGCTTAAAAGCTAAAAATGTGTTCTTGGAAAAAAACATGTCACATCTATAGCCGTATTTAACAATACTGCCATCTATGACTTTGGTTATGTAAATGCATTGGAAGAATCGCCGTTAAATCTTTCATGATTTTAAGCCGTTAAGGTAGAAGGGAGTAGTTGATAGGAATCTGCTTGTAGTGCATACAGGGATACTACTCATATGTCGACTTTCCAAGACTTCAAGAGTCATAAGATTTTTGTTGCTGGTGTATTTGAGCAAAGAAGAGGCATTTAAGTACCTTTAAATACGGAGCTGTATAAGTATCAAAGGCGGTTCTAGAGGAAAATCTTGTTGGAGAGGACAATATTACATGGGCGCCAATAATTGACCGAATTTACAAGCATATTTAAAGGAGAGTGAAAAACAGAAAAAAACATGGAATTAGGGTGCCATAAAAAATCTTGGCCGCCACCCCTCCTCTGAATCCACCAGTGATACTTGCAACGTTGCTTGAATTTGATTTTTGTTTTTACAAGTAGAAGATGTTTACATTAAGAGTATGAAAAGCTCACTAGGAAATGGTGTTCAAATGCTTTTAGCACTGATGGCCAGCTTGTCACACCCATGTCTGTGCTAACACGCATCTCCAAAGATTAAGCAGTGTTTTCGTGATTAGTTTTTAAAGGGATTTCGCGGAAGGGATTGGGCCCAAGGACCTGATGAGTTGAGATAAGTAGTTGAGATAGAACGGAATTATTTGGAGATTGAAAATGAGTGCAAATACGAAGAAGAAATTTGGAGGTTTAGAACAGATTGCCTGATACTTAAATCATCTTTAAAGATTTGGCATTACCTATGCTAACAATTTCTTAATCGACTTATTTTTGTGAGACATTGTTATCAACGCTATATAATATTAAGACAAACGGTTTTACTGATCATGCTTCTCCTCTACCACTATCCGTCAATAGCGTGAGTCTGTACTCCCTCTTATAGTGTTAATTTTTTTTCTTAAGTTATTTCTTGTGGCCTTTTCCCACCTCATCTGGGGATGGTCTAATTTTCGTTTGGCTCTAGATGAATGAATAAAAGGCTTGATTTTGTTCATCATCAGTCATCTCTGTACCAGGGCCTTGCCATCTCAACCATTCTTTCATTTTAGCCCTAGAAATTGGGATCGTACCATATTTTATTTCACCTTCATTCAAACATCAGTTTTTTTTTATATAGGGTCAGTCATATGATTACCTCAAACTATCATCAGATACTTTTTCTGAAAATTTTCCTAAAATCGCCGGATAAATTCTCTTTGTCAATGACAATATTCATAATCTTCAGTATTTTATCTCTAGCTTTATAACCACGATATTTCATAAATTAATTTGTCACACTGCCAACATCTGAGGCCTAATTATTCATCTATATTTTTAGTGTCTTCTCTAGCTCTAAAATATATCATTCATAAGGCTGAATTTTTTTTTTGCTTTTATTGTACCGTTTAAGCCTATAACTTTATCATAGTTTAGTGAGTTTTTAGAGTTGTGCCCATCTCTCCTTAACACTCTACTTATCATTAATCGAGTTCCCATTTATATCTTTCACTGGGACAAGCTCAAACTGACTAATTCCTCTCCGTTTCTTTAAATCCAATGTCTTACTATTCTTATTATGGACTAGTTTGTTTTTTACTAGGTTGCCCCTAAGAGGGCAACGATGAGGCCACTTTGGATATTGCAAGGCTTATTTCTTTACTATCTAGTACGTTATCGGGCAATAAGTGCATTTTGTTTTTTCAGTAATATACGATTAATTAGAGAGGCTACTTATAGAGCTATCGGAGAAGTTTAATTCATATTTTGAGAAAACTATAGTGCCACTGTAGATTGATCTCTGCTTGACAATACAGGTTCTGCCACGGGGCCTATAGCGTGTGGCATGTGTATTAGCGTATCTAAATAATCAATCTAAAAGAAGTAACATATATCTTAAGGGTATCTATTTATGGGTATTAATTGTAGAGAACATATAGAAACATCTCACCTTGGGAATATTCCAATGGCGATTCTTTGGATATATCATTTCTCGAACTTTTATTTGTGAAATAGTGGAACATCTATGCTAATATGTTTCCTCTTTAATGTTGCTATGGATTGTTGGACATATTAAGGGAATTTATTAATCCAAAATCTTTTCCTAGTTTCGCTAGCTGAAGATGAAAATGAGGATTCTCCAACACCAGGAAAACCTCTACGCCATCTAGGTTTGAACAGACCCAGGCGACTTAAAACCCGTATGCCGACTAAGCCTGCAATTTCCCATCCGGATGGACCTATTAACCTTGGTGCCATGTCACCAGAAATGGAGTTGAATGAAGGCTTTGACTCATTCTTCGGGATTAGCCTAGGCTCAGGCTCTGGGGCTACTAGTGCGACTTCTCTGGGGTCCATTTCGGAGGAAAGGTAGGTCTTTTTTATTTATTTTTTTTAGAACGCAATTCTCAAGATTTGACAAAGAAATTGAAAATGAAAACAAGATAAGAGTAAAAAAGAATTTCTGTAGAAGAAAGTTATAAAAATAGGAACGAAGTGCTTCCCTTTTGGACACCAGCAGAGACATGTTCATGCATGGGGGCTTACCCTTTTCTAATCAAAATGAAACACAGGAGTGCGAAAACTCTGTATAAAAATCTTTTATGTAGCCTAATGCCATTTTCTAAGAGCAACTGAAAAAATTAATAGTTTCTGTGTTATACATTTTCGTTTGTTTTTATTCTTTTTCTTCGTTTTTGCTTTTCCTTTTTGAGACGTTGCGTTGGATAGAAAAACGAAGTCACCTGTAGAAGTGACAAAATGATGCCTCGGTATTTTTGGATCTGACGGAGAAGTGTCCCTCCAAGTCTCGATTTGTTTAACCATTGTTTCACTGGGCTTTCTATTGCTGTCAAAATCTAAATGTATTATAATAAAGAACGAATAAAGTTCAAATGGGGACAAGTCCTTTTATTAGACAGGGAAAACAAATACAAAAAAATTGGGTATTTCGATCATGTACACCAGTGATCGTCATCGGAGGAAAAACTAAAGTATTACAATTAAAATAAGCGATATTTAAATAATTGCGATTATATTTAATAATGAAATATATATTATAACTTATATTTAATATTTAATAATAAAATATTATTTAATATATTATTTAATATATTATTATTTAATTTATTATTCAATAATATTATTATAAATTATTATAATTAAATAATTAGCGATATTAAATAATTAAAGCGATATTTATATAGAACAAAATAATCACTTTCGTGTCAGAAATAGTTTCTGGTTCATTGGCTAGATTTGTCTGAAAGAGTTCATCAACAGGCTTCATTCAAAGTCTTGAGTTGCAAACTTTTCTCCTTTAATATTGTTTAAATGTAAGTTGAATTTCTGAAGAAGGTGGTACAATCTTCTTCTTCTTCAAGTTGCAAAAGAAATGTTGTTAGAGTTATAGGTATGTACTTGATTGGTCACATCGCCCTCATATATACGACGCATTCACTATCTAATAAAAAGAAGTATCTACATTTGAACTTTTATCTGTTTGTCATAGAAAGGTAGTGTTGTCTTTAAAAATACCTAAACTATAATAGAGCAGAATAAAAGTGACTTTGATGCTAAATTCTAAATTGCATACAACATACAAATCAAGTGGCAAGTAGCACAAGAATCGGGAAATTTGAAAATAATAGTTGGGATAAGAAAGAAATAGATTTAGATGGCTCTGCCAGAAAGGAATTTTGATCAATTCAGTCATCATTAGTGTCGGGCGAGTTGCAGTAGATATTGCTGAGTGACTTGCCCTTGGAATTAATTTTTTTATACTTGAAAATTTTTAATTCTGCTAATTTTGGATTTTATTTGTTTGTCTTTTTTTGGCTCTTCGCGTTGTTTGGTTTTTACGTTTTTCAATTCTTCCAATTTTTTTTATCTGCTTGATTTTGGAAAATTTTCTTTCAATTCTCTTTATAGCACTGAAGAAGGGAGGCGGTTTTCGCCTAAAAAAATTCGCTTTATTCGTCCAGTATTTGGCTGGTCTTAGAAACCTATTATTGATCTTCATATGTTTAATTTTGTTTTTGCTATGGCAAACCAATGGGGTTTACTCAATTAATTGCTGAGATTATGCGGATTGAGTCTAGCTACTTAATACCTATCGAACTCGGAAGTTTCGAGAATAGTTTGTCGCACTGCGAATATTGTAGTAATTTACCGTAATAAATGCAATTGCTGTATTTAGCACAAATTTATTAAAGTTTAACTATATATTGTATATATTTAGCTCTCTAAAGTTTAACTAAACAGTAATAATTTGTTTATCATTGATCCATTAACTGTAATATATTTATTTATTTATTTATAGCCCACAAACGAACACTAGAAATGACACTTCGGAGTAATAAAAAATAGGAAAGAAAAAAGTAAAACGTTAAGAAATATGAAACATCATCACGAAATAATAACCACCGAAACAATAAATGACAATGTCGACAATCATTGCGAAATATCATTACCAAAAACAACAACAAATTATTTTAACCAATTGGAAAAAGTAGGAGATCAATGACAGAAACAGCCTTATTCCCATTCTGGTAACAATGGATGCTTGCACTGGCCCTCACGTGCAAGCACGATACCATAACGGGATACTATTTTAAAATGACCGGGTATGTTCATCAGATATATATAGTTTCTAAAGTAATCACTTCTAAATCTCCGTACCTGAAATGACAAAAATGGGAAGACTTCTGGCATTCGGTAGTGAAATCACAAATACGCTTCTCAATAACTCCAGCTGGGTTTACCACATGATACTTTCTTTGCAGAAAAGAATTACTTGTCCAAGTTGGAAGATCCATTAAATATTTTGCAAATTTAAAGCAAAGGAGATGAACTTCCTTTCTTTTGCCGCAATTAAGGAAAGACAAAACAGGAGCAAGGGCAAGTAAGTGAGGAGCTGCTGGGCTATTATATAAGTGAGAACGGTGAACTCTACTTAGATACGAAACATTTGAAGCCAGGGAGGCATACGCAGCCCGGATCTTACTGGCATAATTTTAATTGCCAGGTTTACAGTTTCTTTCAGGTTTGCTCCAATAGGCATACCCAGGTAAGTAAGGGTGCTAGTAAAAGAAACCTCAGAGCCGGATAGACTTGTTGAATTTCCATTCCCTTGATAGTTGAATCGTAGAAGAAATGTTTTATCAGTATTAAAGCTCAATCCAATGTGCTCGTACTCTTCTTCGAGAAACTCAAAGGTTGAAGAGCATCTTTGAAAAGTGCAGGAAAGGTTTAGTAGGTCATCTGCAAACGCAACTAACGAAGGATCAACTCCTTTGAAGATAAAAGCACAGTTCAGCTTATCCTGAGCACCAGTAACACAATTATTAAACAAAACTGGAGAAGTCAGAATTCCTTGGCGTACATCTTTCAGAATTGAAAATAGTTGACTACCATCTTTAATTCCAGCCTTCAGATTTCTATACATGTATTTTAAACAAGTGATTACCGCAGCATTAGTACCTTTCAAAAGGGCCTCAAGCAAAATCTGCGAAAATATACACGAGTCAAAAGCTCTTGGAACATCGAGTGCACATAAGACCAGGAAATCACCTCTTTCTTCATTATGTTTCGGTAATAACGTAATGAGACCCGCACGGCAATAACACCGTCGGTCTGTAGGTATATTCTGTAAGACACACGAATTTGTTTTTTTTACAACTCAGTCTGGAACGAACATTAAACTCGTTACGGTAATAACGTAATGAGACCCATGCGGTAATGACCCATGCTGTATAACGTAATGGCACAACTGACTATCAGTATATTAGGAATTATCCATTAAGAATTATTGCTTGAAGATGAAAATGTGAGCAAAATGAATGAAATTTTAGCGGTTTTGCGAGTTCAGGGTGCCAGAATAGGTTTGAAAGTTAATTTTAAGATGACTAAGTCACTAAGGCTAGGAATAAGTGAAGATAAAAAGGTGACGTTGGGTAAGGAAAAGGCTGATCAACTGGACAGCTTCATTTACCTTAGTAGAATTATTAGTTAAGATGGCAGACGCAGTGAAGACGTTGAAAGTAGATTATCCAAGGTTCAGGGTGTTTGGAAGGATCACAGTTTAAAAAAAAAGTTTGTAAAAATAGCAAATACGTCAGCAAATCAAGATTAGAATATGGAAGCTACAGTGACGATAGTGGTCAAATATGGCTCTGAAGCATGGATGCTCTAAAAAGCGGATGAAGATTTGCTAGATGTTTTACGGAGAAATCGCTTATGGATTGTTCTGGGTATCCGGCTGACTGACCGTATTTCAAACAGTAGGCTGTATGAAAAAATGTGGTTCAATCCCTTTCCTAGGGCTATAATGAAAGGACATTTGAGATGGTTAGGACATGTTTTGCGGATGAAGGATGACAGCTTGCTGAAGAATGTCCATTTTGGCCAACCGTCTAGAGTTAAACGGAAAGCAGGTCGTCCTCGTCTGGGGTGGGAGGATGTCAGAAAGCAAAGATTTACAGGAAATTGGAAGTTGCTTGGAGGGTGTAAATAGGGAGACTTTGAATAGATTGGGATGGAGGAGGAATGTGCGTAGCTGTATTGGCCTTAGGTGGCTTGATGTTGCGGTGAGCTGTTATTAGTAGTAGTAGTAGTAGTTGTAGTAGTATCTTCCTTGTTTTTTAATATTGATTTCAGCATAGCCAAATGATTAGTTTATTAGTAAAGACATTCTAACATGAATTCTCTACACTCAGTGTATCATCGGAACACTACGCAACAGTGTCCCTTCAAACACTGTCTAAAATGCTCTGTTTCGGTTGTGATGTCAAAAGTCTCTTCCGCACATTCCTTCGCCATATGCGGCCAGTCTTGGAGTATGCATTTCCTGTGTGGGGCCCTTCCGTACTATATTCTGCTCACCTAATGCACAACCTAGAGTCAGTGCAGAAAAGGTCAGCTTGGATTATCCTGGAATTTAGTTATAATCTCTACGAAGAAGCACTCAATAAACTTGAAATCCAGTTGCCCCGCCAGATTCTCCCCGGAGATGCCCCTCTAAACAAATAAAAACGAAAAAACTCGAACTGACACATTATACGTGCACGAACAAACCGATATTGTAATTCATTTGTGCGCTTTTTTGCGTATATGTTTAACATGTAGTGTTGTAATGTTTATGTTTATCTATGTCTACATTTATCTATGTTTAACATGTAAGGTTGTGCCATTTTTTTTCACGTCTATGTTTAACATGTAGCGTTTTTGCAATTGTAAATTAGCCAAGAGCTACGAATATTGTGTATTAAATCGTTCTCTCTCTCAACAATTAAGACCAAAAGTAGTGATTTTGCTCCAGAAGCTGGTCAATAACCAATCTAGAAATTGAGGCTTACTTATCCATACTAGTTTTAACTGAATTGTGAATTAATGCTTAGAAAAATTCTATTCTCATGTAATTCAAGCGAGAAATGACTTGTTGCTACTTGTCTTTACCAGTGTCTGTTGGGGAATAGGAGAGCAGACATTCCTTCCCCCTTCTCGGTTTAAGACCAGAATCAAATAAACAGGTAAAAATGTAGCACTCGATAGAGCAATAAAAAGTTTGGCTTTTCTTTCAAGAAAGATGGAATTCAAAAAAATTGTTGGCTGTTCATTTCTTTCAACATTTAAGGTTTTAATGGAAGGGGTGGTCTTATAAATTTTGGAGGTGGCTTATTCACTTAGACATCAGAAGTCCTGGTGTCCTTTTAAGAGTCAAAGTGATCAGAGGTCAACTAGCTTGTCTTCAGCGAAATAAAAGAACAGCAAACCGGGAATCCCTGTTTATAAATAATGTTTTCAGCCGCCTCCCCCTCTTAAAAGCCCTATTTAGGGACCCTTGTCTATCTTCTAAGAACAATGCGTTTCGATTTATTGGGACTCGTATTGGCTCAAAGTCAGACATGATTTTGAAAACAATGACTTACCTTTGGAGCCCCCCTTCTTTAAAGAAGTGTATGTTATAAGAAAAGTAATTTGTATTGACAACTACAGAACATGGTCCAGAAATGCTTCAGCCGACAGCAGTCCTCAACACCGTCAACCCTTCACCAAAGATTCTTCCTCTCGTGACGAAAAGAAAAGCTCCTCATTACCTCGCATATCAGAAGTAAAGCAAGTGACAAAAATTGGCCATGGTACTTGTGAGTCATTCGAGCAGAGGTCACGGGTGGAATCCCTTGAAAAATGCTCCTTGGACTCTGGAATGGGTAGTGCTGAGTCAAAATCTCGAGAGGAACTTTCGACTCATGAAAGAAAAGCCAGTGGTGCCAAAGAACATAAGAAAGAAGATGTAAATAAAGATTTGGCCAAAGAGGAGTCACTTTTTAAAAGGTATTATTTTTTACTTTTGTATAAACTACTGTCGAGAAAAGCAATTTCGCATGTAAAAAACTTGTTTTCAGAGGCAATCGAACCTATGGCTCACTTCTGATTAGATGGACAGTTCTGGCTCATGAGCTACGAGAGTTCATCGGTAGAGGTAGACATTTTTTCATGCAAAATATTAAATCCAATTTCCTTATTTTTTCTTAAGTAAAAATCTGTTTTATTATTGCTTTTTTAGATGATAATATTTATTATTTCTGAGAAAGTATTTTTTTTTCTGTCTTATGTTTGTCAGAAATATTAGCAGTGGTTTGGACAAGATGAGTTCGGACAAGTTCGATGATGTGTTTGACAAAGGGAAACCTATGAAATTATGGAACCTGTGTTTTTATTTCTTGCATCTAAACCTGGGAAGCTGCTTTTGGGAAGGGTATTTTATATGCTCCATAATTTGCTTCTAGATTAAACCAATTTTATTTATCTTAAACAGTTTTCTGTTTGCACCTTTCCAATATTCTCTGAAAAAATTTCATGCAAAAATATAATTCAACGAATGGTCCTGTAAAGCAGTTTTGGCAAAATTGTAACTTTTTTGGCCTATCTTACTATCTATACTTGTGTACAGGAAGTGAATAATAGACCTTAAAATAGTGTCTTCTAAGTAGCCTTGGCTTAAACGGCTCTTAAAAGATCCTCTGGTTTAACATTACCCACCAGAAGTGAAGAGTCCTTGCTGAAATGTTGCTTTTTAAGATGAGCCCGAAGGATCCTCTGAGAGTTGGCTCAAAGACGCACTCGGTCGTGCTTCAACTTTTTTTTTATTGTAAACCCCCTCCCACTAAAAAATTCGTGATATTTAGTGTTAGTGGCACAAAATAATTGTCTATGTTATTTACTGTAGGTATATACGAGGATACAAAGGGTAAACTTACATAAAGACGTTACAAATTAAAATTATAAAGAAGTTCAATGTCAGACAATTCAAACCAGCTAGAGTATGTAAAGAATTAAATAAAACAATAAGTAGAAGGGTTCAGTTTCTTAACAAAGACAGCATGAAAGTCGTCATGTTGTTAGCCAATGTCCAGCCCAAGCTGAATAAAGTAATCTATTTTGGGTTAAGTTTTATTTGTATTATTTTTTGGGGGGAGGGAGGGGGTATTATTGCAACTGAGTTTATTCTTGATTTGTTGATTTTTATCGTTTTGGTGCGTGGTTTATCGGTTTGGGGAGGGCAGATATGTTGAAAGGATTCAGATCATAGTTAACTTTTGGAAATACAATTTTTCGGTTCATGAAGAATTTTGACTCTAAAAGCTTGTCAGTCTGTACTGAAATTTACGTTTTAAATATAAAAGAAAGAAATGAAAAGACTTTATGCTTTAATTTAAGCATGAAATTTAATGGAGAGAAAGATAACTTATTATAAGAACTTTTTCTGTAACCCAGATACTTTAAGTATAGTAATTATTGCCTTCAACTCGAAGCTAAGAAAATCTGAAATCAGAATTTTAAATTGGGATCTGGAACTTGTTAAAAATAAATTGATATATTTATGTTTTTTCTGTTTTAGGAAAAATAGTGGTGGTGTAAAACTTTTGTCCTCTTTATTTGGCCGTAACTCAGGTAGTGATATCAAGGACGAAGTAAGTGACGATAAAAAGTCACCAATATCGACGAAGAAGCAACTTCAACACTCACCTTTGCTGGGTAAAGGTATTTTATAATTATTTAATATTTGGTTAATTTTTTATTTCAATTTATAGAATTCGTTGGATAAGTTAATTTATTAATTATCTGTCTAGTATTTATGAATTTATTTATACCATTTGTAAAATTGTCTACAGTTTTGTTTTATAGGCTATCTATAAAAGAAATAGAGGTGGAAAGTTGTTTTTAAATCCCCATCATCATTGGACCCAATCAATTTCTATTAACAATGGTGGCACTTGTGTTAGCCACTTTACGCCGCCTGGAACTTTGGAAAGAAATTCAGATTGTTTTACCGTGTCAATTGAGGGACAAGGAAGAGGATTAGTTACCTATAGCTCTTGTGTTTATGATAAGATTCCATAGTGGAAATTGTTTTTTTCCTTACCTGTTTTGTGTTATTTTTGTTGTTGTTGCTTATGCATTGAGAGAGCAAATCTGATAAATGAAAACTTATCCGTTCAAAAAGCGACACGGTGTCATGTAAGGGAGAGGTTATTTTTCTTGCTGCAGCTTGTGACTATAGTTTACTAAGTAATCAATGGTTCAAAAGGCCTTTATATCATGAAAATGTCACAACAATGTTGGACTTATTTCTATCATATGTATTTTATGTTTTATTACTTTTATGATTGCAATTATTATTTTGTAATACAATTTCTATTATCTATTTCTTATTTTATATATTGCTACTGTGATTCTGGATGTATGTCTAAACCTAGCATAGAACTAGGTGAAGCATAGGAAATACAAGGCAGGAAACCCTATCAGAGAGGAGTTGTTATCTTTTTTTCTTACTTATGCGTGTGCCCTTAGTTAACTAATCCCATAGTTAATCCCCTAGTAACTAATACTCTAGTTAGCTATTAATATAAATAAACCCAAAGGTTGAAAGGAGTTTTAAGCCATGTAAATATTACTAAAATGTTGGACTAGTTTCTAGAATATTTAATTCTTGATTAGATATTTATTTTTTCTTTGTTACTTTTATCATTGCTATTATAGTTTTGAAATTCAGGTATTTATTTATTATTTTTAAGAAGAAGAAAATTGGCAACTACAGATTTAGGGATGAGGGGCCTAGTTTAAGTTTGACATCGAATTTTTTGTCATAACAGCTGGACTTTAGTATTAGAGGAATCGGGGCTCTTACCCCTAGTTCTGGGCTTTTTGCAGGCCTAATCTATTAGACTCACCAATATATATATATATATATATATATATATATATATATATATATATATATATATATCTATATATATATATATATATATATATATATATATATATATATATATATATATATATTTGTGTGTTTATTTTGTTCATATATATTGTATTAATATATATTTATAATAATGCTTTTTTTATGACATTTTGCGTACATTTTCCTTTGATTCAAACCATTTTAGTGTCTTGCTATATCCTCCTTAGTAGCTAAGAGGAATTTTGATTTGCTACACTTTCGAATTCATTTGGTGACAACAATTGTCATTTGGAGTAAGCAAAAAAGAATTAGTTTGGCTTTTTAAGTTCTCGAACATAGGATACAAATTCTTAAGCTCTTTTTTAAATTTAATTTTTTTAGGTGACAATTATAATGAAGAGAGAAGATCAGACAAGAAAATAGAAGAATTACCAGCAGTTCCTCAATTTAAAGTAGGTTGCATTGCATCATCTAATACATTCCTTTCTGACCTAAGAACTAGACAGGAGAAGCGGGCGTCATTTTTTACCAACAAACAGGTATTGTTCTCTCTTAATCCTACTGTGAGTATTTTTCTTCACTCTCATATACTAAATTGCCATCGAGTTGAATTTATTGAAAGATTTATTTTGATTATTTTTCTGTCATTTTTTTCAATGTGATACTTGAATGGGATTTATATTTAGAGTCTCTACGATTTATTATCTTGCTGTAAATAAAAACGTGATGTTTAAAAGCATCACAAATGTGATGTCAATCTAGTCAACAGTCTTCAGCTGTTTTTTGGTTGAAATTGTTCAATCGTTTCCACTGAAAACAATCAAGCGTAATCGCTTTTTGAATTTCATCTGGTGTTTTAAAAGTCATTCAAATTTTTTTCTTTTCGAGAACTTTCTCGAAAAAGACTTCTTTGATCAAATAAAACTTGTACCATTTTTACCAGTATATATACAAAAACTTTTTATTCTTTTTAGACATTTTCTTTTCAGCTGACGATCCAAAATTTTCAATTGTGACTCAAAATAGATACTTACTGAATATTCGCCCTCGTAAAGAGGTTTTTTCGTCGGTTGCACAAGTTGAAGCGGCCTCAAATACTAGCCCTAGCCAGGATAGAGCATCTAAAGGCGCTTCCTCTTATCTTTGTTGATTAACTTGATTAAGGATAGGTTCTTTCAGGACAGCACGGAATATCCAACATGTTCTTCTGACCAACCATGGGTATGTGACCAGGGGTAAAAGATTCTCTAGGGAAAGGAGAGCAGTTTCCCCTCCGGGTCTTGTTTTGCCCCAGATGACCCAATTTTTTCCAAAATTTCCAACCACTCAATTTGGTATTCTGCTGCCCTTGTTCAGATTTTGGCTCTTAACATTTTTTTGGAGAATGAGTTTGTGCCTCCAATGTTTGTTTTTTATATTTAACTATATGCACCAACGTTTGTGGATAATCTCTTTGTAACAAAAAAAAAAAATAAAAAATTTTCGCTTCAGGATTGTTCGATCACACGGGTATTAAATTGAAAGTATTTTGCAATTCTAAGAGATCCTTGAAAGATAGTATGTTGTAGTATGTTAACATATCAATTTCGGAGAGTACGTTTACATATTAATGTTTGAAGAGCGTGAAAGAATGGTTTTGTCTCATAGAATCTTATTATTATTAAATTTCGTTGAATAATAAATTTTTTTTAAGCAATAGTACTCGTGCTAAATATAACATCAACAACGTCAATCGTTGGGGGTTCTTATAAAAACGACTTAGCCAAAATCTTCTTTAATTATTTTAATAATTAAATGTAGTAATAATTATTTTAATGCATGGAGTTGAAGTACGAGTTGAAGTTTTGCACCTTGGAGTTTAATAATTATTTTAATAATTAAACGTAGTAATAATTATTTTAAGCATGGAGTTGAAGTACGAGTTGAAGTTTTGCACCTAGTTGAAGTTTTGCACCATGGAGTTGAAGTTTTGCACCTAATGGCAGTGCTGCCGTTTTTATATTTTAGAGTGTGGCAGTTTATTATATTTACTTCTTCTTTTAAAGGGTATATATTTCAGAATTCCGAAGAAGAAAAACAAGACCTCCCAGAAAAATCCGCGCCGAAGGGCATTGAACAGCTTTCAACTGAGCCTATTGTTGGGAAAGTAAAAATGAGACTTGGAGCGTTTGCTGAAAGCAAAATAGAAGTTGAACCTCCCTTGCCACCAAAACCTGGAAAGGCGCTCCTCAAGGCTCCCCCTCTGGCACCTAAGCCTCGCCCTTGGTCATTTGCGAGCTCAGACAAATCAAGTAACATGTTTGAACTTATGTTGCTTATTCTTTAAACTGTTGTAAAAAGAACGTCCTTTAATGTCGGTTGGGTGGTCACAATCCCTCCCTCGCCTTCAGGAAACGGTGGAAAAGTGCTTGAAAGGCCATATTTTTTAAATTAAAAAAAAAGTAATTTCGAACCTTAGAAAATGCCTTGCTGAACTACTCTTTTGTTTTCATGAAATATAATCTTCTTTTTTCCATATTTTTGCCTAGTAAAAGAGACTGTCACCAATTTACCAAAGCTTTTGTAAGTTGATTCTGTTGTATATCTTTATGCCTAGCAATTCAGAAGAGAGCTTGCATGATTATTTTTAAAACAAACGCCTAGCGCTCATCTCTTGAAAAAGGCAGATTTTAACACCTTATATGGCAAACGTGAGGCTTTTTACGCCACTTTTATTCGGGAGCGTTTAATCAAAGCTGAAACAACAAGGCACTCCTTCCTCACTTCAATCAGGGGTGATTAATCCTCTTCCTAAGAGAGATAGGCTAAAAGGACCCTATAATCACTGCAAAGTGAGCAGTTATAGGTCAATTCGTGTGCCATCTTTTGTTTCCAATGTGATTGTTTGACTAAATTTTAATTTGTTTTACATTCTTTTTTATTCCACGGTTTCTTTTACATTTAGTCTTTTTTTTTCGTTTTCCTCTCTTTTTTTACCTACTGAGAATAGAGAATACAATTTAATTTAAAAGTGTCTTTCTCAGCATTGTTGCCGAATTTGAATTTCGCGTCATAAATAGCACTAGTACATACATATCTTAACGAAAAGTTTTGTCATTACTGATATTCCCGTCAGGTGAACTTGACCTTCACGTCAAACGTAGTCAATTGTACAAAATACATAAATAGATGAATCAAAGCTTAGTTATAAAAAAAAATTAATAAAATTTATGGCTAGTTTTCTGGGCTATTATACAAAGGGGGAGGAACAGAGCAATTGGGGCTTTACAGGAAGGAAACAACACCTTTGCAGCTCCTTTCCGTTAGTTGCATCAAAAAAGAAATCACTTGGAATAAATTAAAGTGCACAGATATTGAATCCTAGCCTCGACAGAAGTACGTCCAAAATAAAAAATTAGCTGCAGAAATAGTCATGCTTCCCGACACAAGCACTCGAAACAACATCTTGTCCAGAATAGTGCCATCCATAACTCAAACGGCTTGACAGACATGGTGTTACAATAAATGAGTCATTCCAGATTGCAGTTTGATGGCAAGAACGCTTACAATGTTCCACAAACGCCCCCTTTGAGGGAGGCAATGCTATCTGTAGGGTCCAAATGTACTTGTAAATCACTGAGGGAACACTGATTAGGATCCCTTCCGTAAGCGCTGATTATCAGCTTTTTTGCAACATCTTGGAAGGAGAACATACTGGCTGCCGTGAAGGTTTCTATTCTCAACTTCTGTATTGCACACTGAATCTCCATGTACAGACCGTTCTTCTTGGCGGACGCTAAGAATGTTTGTTTTCCTGTGGAGGAAAAGGAACTTGTTTTGTTACACTCTGGAATGCAGTGAATGAACGCCAGGGAGTTCAACGTTTGGTTCTTCGTTCTCTGGAACAAAAGGTCAATGGGGACATAATCATTTGGAAATTTCACGAAGAGTTGAGGCACAGCATTCTCCCCAGGAAGAATGCTATGGATACGAGGGAATTGCTCCACTAGTGTCACAATTACATCTGTGTCATTAGCACAAACATTCACCCTTTCTAAGCCGTTTCTTAAGTAAAAGGTAATGTGCAGAGCCATTCTGGTGTCCATTTTCTCATGTGTGCTGCACAGAAATTCCTTTAAACTGAGCGAATCAATATCATGACTTAAACAGACACATCTCATCCGGTCTTCAAATCCTCCAGACGGCCATACACGCAAGGTGTCGGCAGCACTTAAGCTGCTTATATAGTCAAATCCATTTGCTTCCCATGTTTCATCAATTGTTTTCATTAAATCTGCTTTGTTCTTTGTATTTGCAACAATCTTTGTCCAGTTACTAATTTTTGAGCTCGTCGAGAGGGAGTATACTACCGAGCAGCGGCCACGTAACTGGTGACATCCACTTCAGTCCTTCAGAGATATACTGCCACCATTTGGATCAGTGTGACCAAACAGTCCGTCATACATGTCACCCAAAATATGAATTTCACTTGCTGTTTCATGTATCACTTTCAACACAGCTTTAAGCAACCTCTTGGCATAGATTTTGACGGTTTCGTGTTCATCTGATAGCTTTTGCCGAACCAGTGACATGAAGTCGATAACAAGGGCTTCACTGCCATACAGGCAACGTTCCTCTTCGAAGTTCGATTTTCAAGCCCTTCACGCAAGTCACTGGCGTCTCCAGAAAGTCTCACACGGTAGACTTAACACCGCTTCCAAGCGCTAACCTGGAATCCCTGAGCTCAAAAATTGAAGGAGCATATGAAACGAGTTCAAAACTCAAAATATTTTTAAGCTGTTTCAGTCTACCGTCAGTGCTGGAATATATCCCACCCAGGATTCTCTTCACTATCATAGGCTCTGAAAAAAATGCGCTTTGCCCAATACTTACCAGAAAAACGTTCAATATAGAACTTGAAAAATACTTAGTATTGAACAGAGTATAACTTTTTCCTGTAATGTCGATCAGTTGAAGAACTAGTAAATTCTTAATACTTGCAAGTGCAAATTAAGGCAAAGTAAATATGAAAAGTAGAGTGGAGAGATACTCCCCCCCTACATTTGAAATCCTTCATGAAGAAATATTCTACCTGACAATATGCTCAAAAAAGGTCCCCAGAATAAAAATATACCCAGTCTTTTCTTTTTCGAGACACGCCCTCTTTGCCATTGGCGCAAGGAATTTTGAATGCACCCCCAGATATTCGCTTTCAGCGCTTGTTTCTGCCCTAGATTCCATATTTAAGTCTTCTTTAGCTCGTCGAGCTAAAGTTTTTTTTTTTCCTATGCTGCCGATCTTGGCTTATTCCTGGAAACTGGTAAGGGTCTAACCTGTGCGGTTTTTACGGAAAGTGTGGACCTCAGGCCGGATTAATGAATATGACATTACATTTCGGAAAGCTCCACAGAACTCTTGCCTGAGGCCAAAAAGGATGGTTTTGGCTTGTCCACGAGCCAGAGCCTATGGTGTGCGAAGTGAAGTGGAGTTATATAGCCTATGTCAGAGAGGAGTATCTGAAGTTGTGCAGCGAAGCTTTCGTTTCATCAAACCATGTTTCTGCTTTCGAGTGGAAAGCTCCGTTCTAGCAGGCAAGCAGGCAGGCACCACTTTCAAATTGAAGATAGACTAAAATCTATAAGTGTTAAATATATGCGGCAGTTACCCGGCCCCACAGCCAATATATCTTCTTTGAGTGATAAATAGAAAAATTTACAGAAGCAAAAAAGCGGCATTTACCCACGGGTCTGAAAGTGCTGCCGTGATTTCGGCTGGGCTTATCATTTGTTTTTTCGGACTTGGGATTGAGGTAGAGAAATGTTATCAGATATACCTCTTAAACTTTAAATGTTTAAACTTTCCAAGTGGTGACGTTAAAAAGTTGGCCTTCGGCAAAAAAAAACTTTTGAACTAAGACAGATAAAATTTTTTTCCGACGGCAATGGATAGCTCTTGATGAGCTGATCAAAGTGTATGTCATCCATTTTTTGGTTCAAAAATTCCTTCATGAGATATACTAGTTTGAAAGTTTAAAGGGGTTGACAACTTCAATAGTAGGGTACACACTGAAACCAAAAATAGGCCGGTACCAATTGTGAGACAAGTAGAGGACTTGTAAGCAACAGTCGGCTGTTAGACCATAATCATCTTCGGCAATAATGGGTTTACAACTTTGGCTAGTTGGTGTATCTATTATTTGTTTCCGGTGTATTTGATGGTATGACCAATTTGGTTCCAGTGGTAAGACATGCAGGGGACTTGTAAGTAATAATCGTCTGTTAGGCTACAATCATCTTCAGTGAAGAGGGGTTTGTAACTTTTGCTAGTTGGTGTAACCTACCCATACTCACTGTAACCTAGAATTAAGTGTTTATGCAACGGGTACAAATGATAACGTAAAACAATGAGGTAGTTTCGTAATAATTAGTGTCACCTATGGTATTTTAATCCTGAAAAGTTACGGATCGCTTTATAATACCAACTAGATTATATAAGATATTGTTCCAAGTTTCCATCCGTCACGATGTCTACGATTGAAAAGGATAAAGTTCAACTGGCCACAAAGTCAATTTAGTCCCTTCTTTCGATATTCTTTTGTTATTGTTGTTTTTTCAGCGTTGAGGAATAACCTCTGAGCATGCGATTACTGATCGCGTTCTTCTTTGAACATAACGTTTTAAAAGCTTCGATAGGCTGACAACTTCAGCGTTTAACCGATAGCAAAGAAACAAAACCAAAGTGTTACTGTCCCAACACTTGATTCGGCGAAGCCGGAAAAAGGCTGTTGCAACACTTCACGTTGCTCAGGCAACGTAGGTCTATTTTTTATTTCCTCTCGTTATATTTTTATTGTCATTTCTTGAACATAGTAATGTACTTTTTTTTTTATTTACACCTCATTCAAGTATTTGTCTTTGGGTGAAACTGAAATAATAAATTGGCTTGTATACAAATTTTTATTTTCAATTGACTCAAATTTAGTATCAATAATTTGTATTAAAGAATTTTTTTATTAAGTAATCAACAAGGAGTGTGTTGATTTTTGACTTCCGCTCCTGACATTACAGAGTTTGACTCTTCATTGGCTTTGTCTTTTCACAATTTTTTTCACTGTAGATGATCTGGAAGTGTCTCGTTCTTGTGAAAAAACTCCAGAAGGTGCCCCAATTTTTGATGAAAAAGACGAAGAAAAAATTGGATCTGAGCTTCCGAAAAAATCTGTAAAAGAATTAGCTGCTAGTCTGAATAAAAAACCAGATGAACCAAAAGCTAATAATGCTTCGTTAAAATCGAAATTTTCACCATTACTTGCGGATGGTAAGTTAAATTTCTTTTAATTAAATTTTGTTTAGTTTGTTGGAATGTATATGTGGTTGTCCTCAAAGAGTACAGTAAACTGATGAAAGAAGGAAAGATAAAAGAAAAGAAGGTAAAGAAGAAAAAGATAAAAGAGTCGTCACTAAAAAAAAAGAAACAAAAAAATCTATATATCATGCGTTTGACTTGAGCTTATTGGATCTTGTATCTTTAGGCGTAGTAATAATTGAATGTGTATGCATTTTACGGCTCGATGTTTATTCTGAAAATCGCCTGGAACTAACATTTTCTGGCCTGAAAAACGATCTAGATAGATCACGATTTTGGAAAAATTAATTCTCCCTTCCCAGTACCCTTAATATTTTTTGCAAAGTAAATCCCCGCGAAGTAAAATTAAGAGACCCAAAGGTCGGAAAGAGCTGTCAAAATGAAGTTTGACAATCAAACAGTTCGTGGTAACGAACTGTAGTAAGGAGCGACCCGGCTCAATAGTAACCGAAACTCTAAAAAATTGAATTTTGATACCAATAGTTACATAATTTTTTTTTATTCTAATGCTGATTTTAAGTATATAACTTTCATCAAGATTAGTCTTACACCTATCAAAAGTTACGAGCCTGAGAAAATTTGCCTCATTTTAGAAAATAGGGGAAAACACCCCCTAAAAGTCATACAATCTTAACGAAAATCACACCATCAGATTCAGCATATCAGAGAACCTTATTGTAGAAGTTTCAAGCTCCTATCTACAAAAATGTGGAATTTCGCATTTTTTGCCAGAAGACAAATCACGGATGCGTGTTTATTTATTTTTTTTTTTTTGTTTTTTTGTTGTTTTTTCCCCAGGGGTGATCGTATCGACCCAGTGGTCCTAGAATGTCGCGGGAGGGCTCATTCTAACGGAAATTAAAGGTTCTAGTGCCCTTTTTAAGTGACCTCGCTCTTTACGCTAAAGTATTTTTAGTAATTTCAACTATTTATTCTACGGCCTTTGTGATTCAAGGGTCTTTCTTAAGGAATTGGGACAGAATTTAAGCTTTTTGTGTAAAGAGTGAGGGGTGAACTCCCTCATATATGCAATAAAAATATACGAATATAGAAGTTCGTTACGTAAGTTAATTCGTAAATTATGTATATTTTTTACTAATGAGAATGTTCGTAAAACAATTAAAAGTTTTAGTTGCCTTTTTAAGTAATCAAAAAATTGGAGGGCAACTAGGCTTCCTCCCTCTCTCATTTTTTCTCAAAATCTATGAGAAAACCATTTAGCCAAAAATAAATTTAATATGCAAATTTCGTTTTAATTATTTATATGCGGAGAGCCAAGATCAAAACATGCATGAATTAAAAAACGTCCAGAAATTAGATAAAAAAAAAAAGTTTTTTTAAATGAAAGTAAGGAGCGACATTAAAACTTCAAACGAACAGAAATTACTCCGTATATGAAAGGGGCTTTTCCTCCTCAACGCCCCGCTCTTTACGCTAAAGTTTTTACTGTTTTAAAAAGTAGAGTTAAGAGAAAGAGTTAAAAGTTGATGTTCTTAAAAATATTATTAATTATAATATTTTTAGTTAAAAAATAACTTAAAATATTATTATTTCGGACCTGATGTTTAATAAAGGAAGTTTGTTTTCCTTTGTTTAGTTCTAGGACACCAATTCCCGAATTAACTAGGCAAAAAAATAAATGAATCATTACAGCTAAATCTAGAAAAATTACACAAAAGAGATTTCTTGTGCAAATCAGGGAATTGGGTACACGTTGCCGGAGAATTTTTCCCAAGAAGGGGTATACGCCGGAAACCGCTCTTAATTCTAAAATTTACTTTACCGAGTGAAACTTTGTCCCTGGTACTAATCATAGAATCAAAGTAACTCAAAAGCGAACGCTTAAAAAAAAAGTTTAAGTACGAATACCTTATCATTTGCTTACCTTTTAAAGATGTCAGGTTTAGTCACCCTACTCCTGATGTGTCAATTAGTGCGGAGGTGGTAACGAGGCCATTGCCACCTCCCAGAATTTTTGCCCTCCCCCCTCAATTTTTTGAAAAAGAACTCTTTGGAATTTTCATTGAAAATATTTTTTTTCGATATTTACATCGTGAAAAAAAAGAAATACAACAAAATTGCCCCCTCCCCTAGATTTTGAAAAAAAATAATTTGAATTCTTGGGGTTATGCTGCTTAACGCTGAATTGTCAGTGACGCTGGTAGTTTTAACTCCAATTGAACTCTCGTAAACCGCCAAATATCCCCCCAAACCACCAAAAATCCTCTTTTAATTTAGCAAACTCTTTAGATTCTCTACAAATGTGTTTCTTTTCTCTTTTTTTAAATTCCTTAAACCTGTGTTTTAAACCACGGACAAAAACCATGGTACAAGTGTTTTGACATTCGTGGAGGAAATGAAAGGAAATTCAGATTGAAATAAGTTTTAATAATAAAACAGACGAATAAAAGTATGAGAGGGTAAATCGGGGGAACGCGGAAACTAACCATTTTTGTTCAGCGTGGTCTACTTTGCTGTTACAGCTGAGACATCAAATTTATGAACTAATGTTATTCTTCCAAGATAAAGTAAAAATTTGGAATATCTGAAGTAAAATGGTCAGGTTTGTGAAACACCATTATTTCTTAAAAGAGGACAAATACCAAAAGTGCAGATTACAGAATGATCGCAGAAAGAAGAACACAATTGGTCTGGGGGTACTCTATATTTCTTATGATTAACAAGGATTTGAGAATAGCCTAACTGAATTTTCTTTTAACATCACAAATAATGCACTGCTGTAAGGTTATGAATCGAATTTGGAACAGTAAAAACAGAGGATATAGAGAAGCCACAACATCACTGTCATACTGGAGCATCCCAGAGGAGCATCAAATAAAATTGTATTGTCAAATACTAAAAATCCATTTTTATCCATCTTTATTGGGATCACATGGTACGGAGAGCCGCCTAACCCACGATATAAGGTATTGGATTCCTCCTGGCATCAGAAGGCGTGGGCTATATAAGGTAAGAATAGGCAAATATCTTGCTGCGCTGCTGAAACGTCACTCGAAGAACTTTGAATAAAAGCACAATAGAGGTCCTCATGGAGAGGTAGTACCGTTGTTACCTTATGCGCCAGCCGGTGTGGGAAGACCTATGTCCAAGAAAGAAATCCACATTTATCAACTAGTCCTAAAAAAAATCAAGTCCTGGAAAATCCAGCTCCACCCAAGAAATCCAGTCCTAAGAAAAAAAAAATACCGAGACATAGAAAAACCAGTTCTAAAAAAACCATCGAGACTTAGAAAAACCAGTCCTAATCAAAAAGATCGAGGCTTAGAAAAACCAGTTAGAAAACCAATCCTAAAAAAAATTGAGACTTTGAAAAACAAGTCCTAAAAAAGAAACAGCGAGAGTTAGAAAAACCAGTCCTAAAAAAAAGGTGGAAAACTTTCAAACGGTGACCGAAACACCTCGATCATTTTCACATAGAAAGGGAAGGTTATCTGTATGAGTCAAATAATGAAAATCCTTAATGGATATGGAATCATTTAATCTGATTCCATCTCGAGTATCGGAAATATGCATTTGAATATACTGCTATCACTACCAACAACTCAGTGCACCACCAAGCCACCTGAGGCCAACACAACTGGGCACACTCTTATCCATATCTGTTCAAAGTTTTAACCTCCCTCCCCCCATGAAGTTTCAGTTTTCTCAAATCTCATCCTTTCTTTTGACTTCTTCTCGTCCGATTTGAGTTCGACCTGTTTTTCCCTTAGATCCAGGGAAATGGCCTAAAAGCATGATCTTTGGCTACCTACTCGTCTTAATCTTTCTTTCATTCCTACAAAGTGGGATCTTACTATATTTTTCTTACTGTAGTTTGGTGTTTGTCAGATTTAGTTCTGAAAAATGTTATTTGGTCAGTCAAATTATTGGCTTCCAAATATTTTTTTGAATGGCAAACTTTTTTTTTCTTTTCTGGGGCTATAGGCCCGTTTTAAGGGGATTGTTTATAAACGAAAAAGGTTAAGAGTCAATCAACTGCTAAAATTTGTGAATGTTTCTTTGAAAAAAATTTTAAATCTTGAAAGTGAAGAGTCAAATTAACGCTAAAATGTTGAAAAATATATTCACAAATTTACAGATGCCGGTTTTTATATCTAAAACTATTATCATCTTTTCTATAAATATACCAATTTAAAATCAGTCAAGTGTTTTGACGTTAAGAAAAGCCAAAAAGCCCATTTTAGTTGATTAGACTTTTGAACAGTTGATATGATATCGCCCGCTGTAGGGCGTTTAATTATCAGCAGGGGTGGCCCTAATTCTATTTCAAAGGAGATCAAAGGCATGAAAATGCATAGAAACAATCTAAAACAACCTAAAAACAAGACGTGATGAAACCATCTGAAAGTGAAGAATTTTGATTATTTTTGAAAAGTTTGATTACCTCTACCTCGCCTTGGCCACTTCGCTGTAACTCATTGTTTTGCTTGTGATATCAGCGTGCTTTGCTTGTAGCAGCTCACATGGCGTTCACAGAGTTAGTATAGCTTTTCAAAGTGCGTGCTGTATGGCTCAGAATTTTTAGTCATTTACTATGGGTGTGTTCCAGAGGCCAGTTATAATTAATTATGAATTGTGTTGCGAGAGCAACACTTCGGTTTTGTCGTCGTTTTTTTTTTTTTGTTCCTAGCACCCCGATTTCAGCTTATTCCTAGAAAGTGGTAAGGGTCTAACCTCTGCGGTTTTTACGGAAAGTGTAGACCTTAGGCCGGATTGATGAATATGACTTTACATTTTGGAAAGCTTCGTAGAACTCTTGCCTGGGGCCAAAAAGGATGGTTTTTGCTTGTCCTTGAGCCAGAGCCTATAGTGTGTGAAGTGAAGAGGAGTTGTATAGCCTATGTTAGAGAGAACTATCTGAAGTCATGCAGCCAAGCTTTCGTTTCATCAAACCATGTTTCTGCTTTCGAGTGGAAAGCTCCGTTCTAGCAGGCAAGCAGGCAGGCACCAGTTTCAAATTGAAGATGGACTAAAATCTATAAGTGTTAACTATATGCGACAGTTACCCTGCCCCACAGCCAATATATCTTGTTTGAGTGATAAATAGAAAAATTTAGAGAAGCAAAAAAGCGGCATTTTCCCACGGGTCCGAAAGTGCTGCCGTGATTTCGGCTGAGTTTATCATTCGGTTTTTCGCACTTGGGATTGCGGTAGAGAAATAGTATCAGATGTGCCTCTTAAACTTTAAAAGTTCTCTCATTGGTAAAGAAATTAGAGTTTATCCTTTGCTCCTTTCTAAGTGATGACGTTAGAAAGTTGGCCTACGGCAAAAAAGTCAACTTTTGAACTAAGACAGATAGATTTTTTTTTTCGACGGCATTCGATAGCTTTTGATGAGCTGATTAAAGTATATGTCATCCATTTTTTTGTACAAAAATTCCTTCATGAGATATACTACCAGTTTGAAAGTTTAAAGGGGTTGACAACTTCAGTAGTAAGGTACACACTGAAACCAAAAATAGGCCGATACCAATTGTGAGACATATAGGGGAGTTGTAAGCAACAGTCGGCTGTTAGCTCATAATCATCCTCGGCAATGAGGGGTTCGCAACTCTTACTAGTTGGTGTACCTATTTTTTGTTTCCGTTGTATTTGATGGTAAGACCAATTTGGTTCCAGTGGTAAGACATGTAGGGGACTTGTAAGTAATAATCGGCTGTAAGGCTACAATCATCTTTAGCAATGAGGAGTTTGCAACTTTTGCGAGTTGGTGTACCTAGTATGTATTTTAGCATCCTTACAGATTAAGAACTTCAGCGTTTAGTCGCAGCGAGGAAACAAAACCAAAGTGTTGCTCTCGCAACACTTTACTCGGCGAAGCCGAGCAAAGGTTGCCGCAACACCTCACGTTGCCCATGCAACGTAGATCTAATTATTATTTTTGATTATCTTCATCCTAAAATGCCCTGTTAATGCAAGTCCAACCCTTATATGCTCATAATAAATAAAAGTGACTAACATTTTAGTTTTTTCTACACTTGTAATGCAAAACATGGCCAATTTTTTTATTATCCGATGTTTTGGACCCAAATAATAATAAATTCCTAATTATTATTAACGATAATTGGAATCTGGAACGCACTTAACAGGTTGTGTAATTTTAAAAGTTTGAATAGTTATAATATTGGACTGAACAAGCTATCAATTAAACAACTACCTTTCCCATACGGACTACCGAGGTCCTTATTGTTTAATATATGTCATTTATCTAATTATCTTGTTTATTAGGGGTGGGGGATGGTAGGAGGAGTCGGAAAGTTTTTTTTCCGACGAAGTGTATTAGTGTTTTAACAGTTGAAGCAGTTGACGAACCTCTTTTGGATCGCCCTAAATACGCTAATATGTGTCGGGACCTATTTTGATATTGTTAGTATTATATTCAGTTTTGTTTTATTAGTATTATATGGAGACCCATTTGTTAACAAAATTGTGACCCATTTGTTAACAAAATTGTGACCCATTTGTTAACAAAAAAAACATTTCCCAGGTTTTCCTCTTGAGTCCTCTATATATCTATTTGACGGCGGGTGAACTTTTGGCTTGTCTTACAGGGAAGTGCCACTAAATCTCGCCCAAAACCAAACAATAGCCAAAAAATGGCTATGGGAAAAAACATTCGAAAAAATATTTCCCATGTTTTCCTCTTGAGTCTTCTATTTATCTATTAGACGGTGGGTGAACTATTGGCTTATCTTACAGGGAAGCGCCACTAAATCTCACCCAAAACCAAACAATAGCCAAAAAATGGCTATGGGAAAAAATATTTCCCATGTTTTCCTCTTGAGTCCTCTGTTTATCTGTTTGACGGCGGGTGAACTTTTGGCTTGTCTTACAGGGAAGCGCCACTAAATATCGCCCAAAACCAAACAATAGCCACCACTTAGTCTTGAACTAGCGACCCTTTGGTTGTCATTTCGGCGAAGGAATAGGTTAGACTATTCGGACTTGCCTGCTCTACTTCAGAAAATATATATATATATGTATATATATATATATATATATATATATATATATATATATATATATATATATATATATATATATATATATATATATATATATATATATATATATATATATATATATATATATATATATATATATATATATATATATATATATATATATATATATATATATATATATATATATATATATATATATATATATATATATATATATATATATATATATATATATATATATATATATATATATATATATGTATATATATATATATCTTTACGGCGAAAGGGAAATTCACTTTAATAGACCAATTGCTTGTTATGAAATGTCGAAATGAGTTAATCGTAAAATGAGTTTTTAGTATCAAAAAATTGCTGGATTTTTTTTTTTTCAATAAGTGGTCAGAACACTTTATGTAAACCTTAAACTATCTGATTATTATTTTAGTATTGTCCCCAGTATATCGCGGAAGGCAAATTTTTTTTTTGTGCTTATCGATTTTGCTCCTTTTTAGATTTATTTTAATTGAATCCTAATTTAAATATATATCTTTTTACATTTTATCGTAGTAAACTAGTGTTTCAATTAGAGATTCTTAAGAGTAGTGTTGTAACTTTTTGTTAAATATTTTTGTAACTTTTTGCTGTAACTTCTCGTAACTTTATATGTTAAATATTTAATGAAAATATACCAGTACTGTAGTTTTTTCTGCCGAGACTAAGCAACTTATCTTCGAATGCAGACAGAGAAACTGGTTTTCAAAGAGATCAAACTTCTTGGTGTGGTCGATATAATTGTCAAGACTTTCATATATTTTCATGCAATAAATCACATAAAATATTTTGAGAGGTTAACAGCTTCATTTTTAATTCACACATGGAGAGAAAGAATCATAGTCAGCATAATATCTCTGCTTAACTAAAGAGCAATGTGGGCAGGATATATTATTTATTTTTCTCACCTTTGTGAGAAAAATAACTTCGTATAGAAGGAGTTGTCGTAGAAAATTAAGAATAATAAAGAAAATTAAAATAAAGAAAATAAATAAAGAAAATAAAGAATAATAATATAGAAACTTATAAAATAATAATTAGAACACTTTACGCAAACCTTCGGACTAAGGTTTTTTCTTCGCTTAACGATTAATGTAGATTTTCTTTTTGACGCTGATCTTGGCTAAAGTTGATTTAAAGGTTCTTTTTGCGCTAACTTATTAAAGATTAAGATAATATTTAAAAAAGTTTGAATATTTTCAATACAAAGTTTGTAGAATTATTTACTAATTCTTACTCATTCAATGCCATTTAAGGCTCTACTTGATGGCTTCGCAGACGAAAGTTTTTTCGCTGTGTAACGGCTTTGCGACTAAATCCATGATTTTATCTTAAATCCAAAGGTCTGAATAAACACGATGTGGTTCAAGATTGGTGCATCACAACCCTGTAGTCATTTCTCAATTAACCTACTTCTAAAGGCGCCTTGTCCAAACCGACCAGGGACTGCCAAACGGATATCTAGCCTTCCATACCCATCATTCAATCGCCAAAGGTAATAGACAAGCCTCTAATTTGCTATCGGAATAATATGATAAATATAATAATAAGATAAATATAAGCTGATATGGAACGATACAGCTTAACGCCCTGGTCTTGTCCTACCCGCCAAAGAACCAACACGATTCAAATCCAATTTCACACTGAACGAATGCTCGAACGTTTTTATTTTGTCTCGCAGCTGACATTTCGTCGCCTGCGAGATCCCATAGCCTGAAGGTGGAAATGCATACTTCATTATAGTTGAGCGTAGGTATATACTGTGAAAACGCTAGCTTGGTTGTTCACACGGTCTGCTTTTAAAATTCTTGAAAAAAGCGTTACGTCTGTCCACCCCTAGATAAAAACCTATTAAATTCATTCAGTTGATTATATAAATTTAACTAGCATACCTTAAGATATTTACTCGGTTTCAAAATGTCACCGTTTCTTAATTTGAAAATATTGCCTTTTCTGCTACTGGTTTTTATGACACTTGGTATTAACCAAGTGACATATAGCGATCGCAAATTCTGTCGGTCGGTCTGTCTCGGGTTTGCTAGTTTAGGCACTTTCGGATAAGCTAGGACGATGAAATTTGGCAGGCGTACGAGGGACCAGACCAGAATAAATTAGAAATTGTCATTACCCCGGTTCGATCATTTGGGGGTGAGTGGGGGGGACGGTTAATTCGGAAACGTTAGAAAAAATGAGGTATTTTTTAGCTTACGAATGGGCGATCGGATCTTAATGAAATTTGATGTTTAGAAGGATATCGTGTGTCAGAGCTCTTATTTTAAATCCCGATCGGATCCAGCGTCATTCGGGGGAGTTTAAGGGGGGGAATCTTGGAAAAGGCTTAGAGTGGAGGAATCGGGATGAAACTTGGTGGGAAAAATAAGCACAAATCCTAAATACGTGATTAACATAACCGGAACGGATCCGGTCTCATTGGGGGAGTTGGGGCGAGGGTTAATTCTGAAAAAAAGTATTTTTAAGTTACGAAGCAGTTATCTTATCTTAATGAAATTTCATATTTAGAAGGACCCCCTAACTCATATCTCTTATTTTAATTGCTTTGGCGAGTTTGGTGCATCTGGATGTGCTAGGACAATGAAAATTAGTAAGCGTGTCAGAGACCTGCACAAATTGACTTGATAAAGTTGTTTTCCCCGATTCGACCATCTGGGTGGGGGGGGGTTGAAAGGAGAGGAAAAATTAGAAAAAATGAGGTATTTTTAACTTACGAGTGGGTGATCGGATCTTAATGAATTTTGATATGTAGAAGGATCTTGTGTCTCAGAGCTCTTATTTTAAATCCTGACCGACATTAAGCCTCTGATTTTCCTTTTAAATCAATATATTGATTCTCAAAATTTTGCTAGAGGTCATGCCGTATGAGCTCTTGGCTCTTCCGACCTCGTCACAAGTGCCATATGAGCTCTTAGCTCCTGTTCTCTCCGAGAGCCACTGACTACTTTAAGAAAGTTAGAAGGCAAACTTAATGCCATGTGAGCTGCCTGTTAGAGATATTCGTTGGTTGAGGTTGTGTTGCTTATTTATGTTTTAACCTTAGATATGACCCGATCTTGTCACGCTGCTTTTGGTGATTTTGCACAGGATGAAAAGGGAATCAAGAAATTAGTCTCCGACGATAACGAGGTTTGACCTTTTTTTATACTTTTTTTGGCTTCTTTTTTATGCTGTTTTTGTATTTGTGCTTTACCATATATCACGGCTACTGCGTGAACACCTCGTTGATTTTTGTCTTCACCTCACATCATCAGTTTTTGCCAAAAATGTAGTTTTTGTCGTCTCCTCAACAATTTGATTTCTTCATAGTACAAGGTCTCCACACAGCAGCCGCGATATGGGCTATATATCCGCTAATATATTGCGTTTTGTTTTAAGGTTTTGTTTTTTATATTTTTATCAGTTTTATTCTGCACTGAGGACGGTCAAGCGGAGGTCTTGGCCGAAATATTTGCATAATTTTTCAATTTTTTCACTGGTTGTTTATTGTCCTCGTTTTCATTCTTTCTTTGCGATTTTATGTTTGATCATGATTAGCCAGTGTGGTCTTAGAAATTATTTACTCTTTCAATTTTATTTTTTGTTATCCTACAATTACGATTTTTCAATGTAAAACATCTTTGAAATTTGCTTTATTTTTTAGATATAAAAAAGTTCAATATTGGTTGAAAGTCGTTTAAAAAAGATGAATTTTCTATTTTTTATGCAAGCCTAGATCGCTGCAAGAAAAGTCTATACAATGTCACAAGTCTGGCTTGGTAAATAAATAGATCTTGGGCTGGTGGATTCAAATCGTTTGTCCTACGACCTACGGTACTACGGCCTGACTTCAGATCAGAAAGACCACCTGGAAAGGATCCACTACCGAGCTCTTGTAGTAGATTCTAAATCCCCCAAAGTCCCTTGTTGCTCCCTTTTAAAACAGTTATCCCTCACAACTCTTTCGGTACTACGGCCTGACTTCAGATCAGAAAGACCACCTGGAAAGGATCCACTACCGAGCTCTTGTAGTAGATTCTAAATCCCCCAAAGTCCCTTGTTGCTCCCTTTTAAAACAGTTATCCCTCACAGCTCTTTCGGCACGCCGAGATGAATTGTGCTTGAAGTTTGGTATTATGACAAATCGACAGTTTCATGAAATTCTCCCCCTAAAGCATCTCCTTTCGTGGCAACACTTCTATTTTATGTTTGATCATGATTAGCTTGTGTGGTCTCGGAAATTATCTACTCTTTCAGGTTTATTTTTCTGTTATCCTACGGTTACAATTTTCCAACGTAAATTTATTTACTCTTTCAGGTTTATTTTTCTGTTATCCTACGGTTACAATTTTTCAACGTAAAACATCTTTGAAATTTGCTTTATTTTTTTAGATATAAAGAAGTTCAATTTTGGTTGAAAGTCGTTTAAAAAAGTCGTTTAAAATAGAATTTTTCTATTTTTAAGTAAGCTTAGATCACTTTGCAATTTAATTTTAAAAAAACAATAGAAATGTTGAACTTCACGTGTTGAGCGCTGCGGTAGCATGATGGATAGATCTCTAATTAGCAATTTGGCCCAGAGCTTTATTCCAGCTGCTTGATGGATTGATCTTGATGCCACAGGTGGCATGATGGATTGATCTCTAACTAGCCATTTGGCCCAGGGCTTTATTCCAGCTGCTTGATGGATTGATCTTGATGCCACAGGTGGCATGATGGATTGATCTCTAATTAGCAATTTGGCCCAGGGCTTTATTCCAGCTGCTTGATGGATTGATCTTGATGCCACAGGGGGCATGATGGATTGATCTCTAATTAGCAATTTGGCCCAGGGCTTTATTCCAGCTGCTTGATGCCACAGGTGGCATGATGGATTGATCTCTGCTTGGGAAGATGGGGCTAGGCGCTGGATCTTAGCTGCCGCAGGAACTATGCTAGAACCTTTTTAGTCATTCAGCGTTGTTAATCTATAGACTAAACAATTGGCGTTTAATCCCTTCTTAGGTTGAATTTTTACAACGTCCTTGATATTTTACACTATTTTTGGTATCCACTGACTTTTTCCAAGTCTATAAAATCCTAGCTGTCATCAGCTATTTTGCATGAGGTTAGTCCGCAAGTTTCCCTCCTTAGACTCCCCGCCCTTTTTAGGGATTGCACTAATTGCGAAATAATTGACAATATAAATGGTGTCAATAAAATAGTTAGGTGTATTTGTTTTGAAAAAAAACTCCTAATTACCAGGGATGACTAATAACTTCAGTATATATCCTTTGGTATTACTTAGGACATATTCTTTAAGCAAGAAACTGTTACTAAATGAAACAGAAAAGTGACCTGCTAGATTTTTTTTTATATATATAAAAAAAGCAAGAGTAATGTTTTTCCAGGCTAATAAACTGTGATTACGGGGTGAAAGACTGTTAATCAGTGTGTCTGAACTTACCAATATACCAGATTCGTCTTTTGCGAAAGCTACAACCATAACTTTGATTAAGCTCTTCAATTTGACTTTAAGCCTTTCTTTTTCCGCTTATCCACTCTGATATTTGCTGCTTTGTCACTCTAATTAAACTACAGAAGCTTAATCGACCCTTTCCGTTCCTCTGTTATTTCACCCTTTATTTCATTTCTTGTCAATTTTTTTCAGTTTTATTGTTTTGATTTTGTTTAATTACTTTCTTTCGTTTGTCGTACTTCTCTTATTTTATTTTAGATTACAGTTGACCTTGAATGTTTATTAATGCAGATAAATGTTTATGTTTCTACTCTATAAATATTTGAATTTACGGGTAGGTAGATAATAATTAGAATCTATTTGTTAACCTACTAATAAGTACATGAAAGTTTGTATATAAAAGCGAAATATATTTCAATGGCGGTGTTTAAATTCACCTGCAACTGTAGATTATTACATATCATTTTTTAGATTGAATTGAATTAGATGGCTCCTCCTCTCTTCCTGCAAGGACTCAGGAGGCTTTTTATACTGTAATCACTATACCACTTGGTTTATATAAGATTTATCCGATTAATATCCTTTAGAACCTTGCATATCAACTTAAGTCCATCAGCACAGTCACTGCTCAAGCCTGCTCCACTTAGTATGTCACTATTCTGTCGAATTCTGTTTTTCCCTAATAAATTGTCTAATTTATTTATTTATTTATTTGAAAACCCGTCAATCATACGAAATGAAAAAGACGGAGCACGAACATATAAATATAAGAAAATATATAAGAACATATCAGAAGAGACATAACTAGAAAGAGACTCAACTAATAAAAGGGCAAACAAAATCGCACTAAAATGAATAAAACGAAAACAGATCTATTGTAAAATGAGATTATACCAATCGTGATCTACTATTTTAATATTGTGTCTTTAGATTACATTTTCAACTGCAACATGAGGGTCGGTTATATGATACTTTTTAATGAGGATTGAGTTTCTGTACCAGGGAAGAAAACGTAGGAGGTATTTAGCAAAACGGAAGAAAAGTGCACGGATTTTAGACAATTCAGCCTTCGAGAATAGTTTCCAAAATGGTGCCAGGTACAGAATATGAGGTAAAACAGTAGTGTTATATAGGCTGGCAAGGAGGGGGCGGCTAAAACGGAATTTAGCAGAGACTATGGAAGCATACGAGCTGGAGATTCGTCGATTGAGGTGTTTGATCAGTAGAAGACGTGTATGCCTTAGAGACGAGCCAATAGGGACTCCGAGGTAATTTATGTGGTCAGCAGTATTCACGAGATTTTCACCAAAAAGCAGTGAAGGCACGTGTGGTGTTTTTTTGCCAATTGAAGAGAACTATCTCGGTTTTCTCAGTGTTAAAACTGAGGCCAAGTTTTAGATATTCGGTTTTAAGCGTTTCAAAAATGTCAGAAGCTTTTTGCAATGTTCTACTTAAGTTCAAGACGTCGTCGGCGTAGCATACTAAGGAGGTGTCTATAGAGGAAAGAATGCATGAGGTTGGGCATTTATCTTGTGCTTGAAGAACATAATTATTGAACAAATGAGGGGAGGAGACAGCTCCCTGGCGGGCACCCTTCAAAACGGGGATCAATTTTTCATGAGGCCGGGGAGGCAAATTTTTGTCGGGAGGAAGCTTTAGGCGAATGGACAGCCTCGAGTACATATCACGTAGGGATCGAACTATGCAGGGATTCAGACCTCGTTGTGAAGCTTTTAATAACATTGCAGCGTGTATGAGTGAATCGAATGCACGGCTGATGTCATGACTAGCTAAGGCTATGCTCTCTCCAGAAAAATCCGCATCGAGTAGCACACTCACTACAGCCGTCAAGGCATCGGCACAACCAGTGCGGCGCTTAAATCCGAATTGACGTGGCGGGTGTAGCATTTAGTTTCCAGTTCATTAATGAATAGAAGCTCGAATAGTTTACATAAAGATGTGGCGACTGTAATGGGGCGGAAAGACGAGCATTTGATTTCATTTTTCCCTTTCTTCGGAATGGGGGTTAGATCCCCTACGCAGAAAGATGAGGGAACAACACCTTGCGTGAAGATCATCTGCATAAGAAGCGAAAGATGCATAGCGAGAACCGAACCACCATGTTTAATATGGATAGCGCTAACACGGTCAATTCTGCAAGAAGACTTATTTTTCAACCGACGAATTGCTTGAATAACGGACTCTAAACTGACAACAAAATCACCGTGCGGAAGCTTATCAAGGAACTCATCCAATTCTCTCTCGTACATGTCTTCAAGCTGGGGGTTAGGAGCAGCAAATTCACTCGCATAATAAGAATACCAATCCTCGACGGGGATTTCAGATGGCGACAACAGAGGGGTAGGCTTTGCCAAAGATACAGACTTGAAAAGAAAATTTCGATCCTGTTTTGCACGGGCGGAATAGCTATCAACGAGAGATTTGCGGTGGAGGGAGAGCGCCTTCGAGAATCTACGCTTCGTAGTCAGTCTGATGCTATTAATGGTACCAGATCTTGGGCGCCCACAATCTTTCCATACCGAAAACCAGAATTTTGCTCGATGACAAGCGGCTACCAGCGAATGATTTTCGGGCCATTTTTGCACCATCCCTTTACGAACTTTTACTTTAGGTACCGCTAACCTCTCAGCATGAAGGAGAGCGTGACAAATTTCAGTACAATAAATATTGAGACAAATTCGGACTTCTTCTTTAGAGAGATCTTTCGGTTTTTGAAGGAGATTAAAGGGAATACGGATTTTATTAAGAATTTCTTCTGTCGCCAGAGCAAATAGTTGCTTATCAGCCTTAAGCCAATCAAGACGAAATTTAGGCTGTTGAGTTTCCTGGCGGGTTTGGTGACCATTCGAAGAGACAATATGTACAGAAGACGAGACAGGAAGGTGGTCAGAAATTTGATAATCCGTTACTACCATAACATTTTGAACAGTTAAATTATGAGAAATGGCAACATGGTCTAGATTTGACACACTGGAGGAGCTGTGAATATATGTAAAATCCCTATTTTTTCCTACTACAGCAAGGTAATCACCAAAAAGATTCGTAATCAAAGAGGTACGAGATGATTTTAGAGAAGAAATCTCAGAAAGGTTGCAGTTGAAATCTCCAATTACTACACAAGAAAAACCCTGGCGCTTAATTGTAGATATACATGAATTTAGTTTCTTACAAGAAAGGGCAAAAAGACGTTCTGAACGTTCATCTTTATAATTTGTTGGCAAATACACGTTAATAAACACAACTTTCAATTCGTACTGCGAGAAAATTGTCAGGCTTTTCGAATAGACTGGACAGAACACATGACCGAACAAACGTAGCTAGGCCTCCTGAAGGTCTTCCTCGGCTGCCGCTCCGTTTAGCTGGGACTTTGTAGGCCTTCGTGGTATGATTCAGTTCTTGCAGGTTTTCACTTTGCACGGTAATAAAGCGCTCTTGAATGCACACTACATCATGTTCGACACTTAAATCACTAAGGATCGGGAGCTTCTCAATGAACGAGCCATTGCTGTTCCATGAAATGAAGCTATAGCACTTGCTCATGATTTCTGTAGTTGCCTGTTTTTGGGACAACTAATACTGTAGCAGGTATGACCCGGCACTTTACACTCTACACAAAAAGGGAGTTTTGAGCAGGGAGCTTCGCGCGTGGAAATGTGCTCATGCGAGCCACATTTTGAACATGTTGATGGATTTTTACAGTTGGAAGCTAGATGGCCTATCCTGTGGCAGTTGAAACAACGGTACGGAAGGAAGACAAATTCTTGGGCTTTTAATCGTTCGTAACCAATTCTAACCGAGTTTTCAAGAAAAACTTCAAGATCACTCCGCGTCTGAAAATATACTTTATATGTTCTCGACTTTCCACACTGGGTTACTTTCGTATATTTTGGTATTAATTCTTCGAGCTTCGAGTGATCGATATCCTCTGGCACGCGCTTGACCATGCCGATATAAGCAGATTCTTTTAATGAGGCATTTAGGCTTGGGCTTGATGTGTTCATAGTTTCAAATATTTTCTTGGCTGCTGTCTTAGTTCGAACAACAAGTTTCCACTCGTTTTTGGTGCACTTTAATTCCGTAACGTCTTCCACAGAGTTCTGGCACATGGAGTCCAAGAAAACCTTGCGTTCGTTTGGGCCTTTAAGGTCAGTTGGTGGGTTTTTCACCATAACAGTGTATGACGGCTTTGAGGGGGGTGCACAATTTAAGGATTACTGAGAGGGCTTAGCCAGGCTCATTTGCGGGTGGGTTAGCGTTCCTAGAGCACCGTCCAACTTTCTAGACATTTCGTTTATTTTAGAAATAGCTGTGGCGCTAACGGCATCGCCTATTGCAGGAACTTCACAGGGGCTGTGAAGCCCCTGTGAAGGGGCTTCACTAAATTCACACACTGTGAATTTAGGAATGTTCACTTTTTGCTTCGCGGCGTTTACTAAGGTTTTCGACATTTCGAGAATATTGTCCTCATCTTTTGCACGGATTACTACTCTATTAGGCTCATTAAGTTCTGTATGGAGAATTCGTTTAGCTAGTATAATTGTCTCATGGTCGTAGTAGCCTACCGCTGATTTGATAATTGATTCCATTTTAATGCCATCGTTAAGCGCTCTGCTAATGAAGTTCAATACTGCATTTAATATCAGTTTCTCACCCATCTTACGAGTCCCAAAGACAATCCAAAAGCATAGTCCGTTAAACCGGTTCTGACGTCAAAATCTTGATAGTTATTGTAGGTCAGAAATTCACTGTAGGTACTTATCAAGTTCAAAGTCCCAAGGTATTTGATATTTAAGTATCGATTTCAAATTCACGTAGTAAAAATTTCAATAGCAAATAAATCTAAACAATCGGATAAATAATGTCTCTAGAGAAATCACACAGGTTGAAGCCTTATAATAAATGTCTCTAGGGAAATCACACAGGTTGAAGCCTTACTCAATTGAAAGGTTAATATCCAAAAAGAGGTGTTTACTGAACGAACTCTGAATGAAGACTGATATCCTTCCTCCTGTCTTCTGTTCCTGCACATTCAAATAAAAAGCGCTCTACAGTGTCCTCATTTCCACAAAATGCACATCTCGGGTCTTCATTATAAAAACGGGCTGTATATTTCTGAATTCCTGCATGACCTGACCTTAGTCTAAATATTACCCTGGCTTCAGATTTACTTAGAGCTCCATATATATTTCCTTTTCAAATTACCTTTCTTTCTTTTGTATAATTAATATATTTGTTGAGAATGCACGACTGTTCTCGAATGTCCTTATTTTCAATTTCTTTATCAGTTCACCAATTTGATTAACCATTCTGGGCGTAACACTTACAAATGTTTGTCCGTCTTCTATGGATGCTTGTTTTGCTGCAGTGTCAGCCTGCAGCAAAACAAGGTCTAGGTACCCAATCCAATTGATGGTTACTCCCTTTTCCAGTAGTTTCTGTAATTCTTCATGGCAAAAAATCACTTCGGGAGCTACTTTATTTTCTAGATAAATATTCTTGATTGCCTCCAAACCACTTTTTGAATCCGAACAGATTCTATATATTTTCACCTTTAGATGCAGAATCTATTAAGTATCTCACTGCTTTGCAGCTACTTCTGCTTGAAACACAGTAGTTATGTCACTTAACTTAATCAATTTAACTATATTCTTGGAGGGGATTACTAAAGCAGCCCTCACTTTATTGTTCACTTTGGATGCATCCGTGAAGATATCTACGGTGTCAAGATATTGCATCTCTTTTGTCTTCTTGAATGACTGATCAATTCCACTTTCTGACTTGAGAAAGCTCCGTAGAGTTGTCTTTCTTTCTCCAAAAGCTGTCCTTAAAGCACTGTATTGAATAGTTCCCATCTCCTCTTACACAACGGCTTTGACGCTGCCATATAAATCATTCCTCCGTATTCCAATTTTGCTCTTTTGTCTTTTATATAAAATTCCATCAAAAAGTCAGGTTTTGGGCCAAAATTTGTTCCACATAACATTTTCATAATATTTTAACTTTTGGCACATGCTTGCTTTAACTGTCGTATGTGAGCTTTAAACGTCAGATTTCTATCAATGGTAATTCCAAGCCATTTAAATTCATTCACGATTTCAATTTGCTCCCCATTTAGAAAAAGGCGAAGAGCAGAGTACTTTTTTCTTCGCGTGATTACCATTGCTTTTGTTTTATGGACCAAAAACTGCACACAATTTACCTTGGCCCACATTTCCACTAATTTATTTTCCCTGGGCCACCCGTTGCCCCTCCTCAATACTTTCACACACTATCCACATTTCATTATCATCAGCAAAAATTCCAGCTCTATCCTCTTCTGTATCCAGTGGTATATCAAATTCACTTATGTTGTTGTAATCGGGCCCCAATGAGGAGCCTTGTGGAACACCGCGTTTTCTCAATACCTTTCTTTCCGAATATGCATTACCCACTTTTACTGTCACTTCTCGTTCTTGTAGATAATTATAAGAAAATCTTAGTAAACGTCCTCTAACATTTGCTGCAATAACTCCTAGTATATGTCGATGAACCATACTATCAAAAGCACTACTCACATCAAAGAAAACTGCTAGACAGATTTTCCTATTTTCCAAACAATATACTGCGTCATTTACAAACATCTGTAACACTTCTATAGTAGATCTGTTCTTTCTAAAACCACATTGAACATCTTTCAAAGTGTTTGTTTTATCCACTTTCCATGTAAGCCTCTCCTTAACCATTCTTTCATAGACTTTTCCTAAGACAGGTAGTAGAGTAATCATCCTTAAGTTTTCAATTTTTGAATTATCTTTGCCTTGTTTAAGAATTATAGTCACTACTCCATCCTTCCATATTTTTGGAAATTTTCCATCTTCCCAGGCCTTGTTAATAATTTCTAACAATGTCTTTATCTAATCGTCACTTAAATGTTTGATATACTGTGGGTAAATCATGTCAAAACCTGGTGCTGTTAATGCAAAAGCTGTCAAAACCTCTACTGTAAAATTTCTATTATAATCTATATAATTTTCTATTGTGGAGAGTCTCATTACCTTTTCAAATGTAAGTTGTTCCTCATCATTAAAATCGTCTGGTTTTCCAATCACTGACTCAACAAAATCTAATGCTTTATTCGGTTTCTCTTGTTCTTCTACTAACTCCTCTCCATTATAAATCAAGGGTGGGTTACCATTATCTTCTTTCTTCCCTGTAATCAGTTTTTTCACACATTTATGCACTCTACTTGCAGGTTGTCGAAAATCGAACTCCGAACTTATCGAACTTCTTCAGAAATTCTCGATACGAATTTTTCTTTGCATCCACTGTTTGGCGCCTAAAGGCTGCATATTGTCTTTGACACATTAGAAAGTTTTCAAAGTTTTGGAACTGCCTGTACCTTCTCCTTGCCTCTAATACTGTTTCTTTGCAACTATACATTCATTATTCCACCAAACACTCAGTTTACGGTGAATAGGAGCTCTTTCACTTTTTGGAGCCAGTTCTTGTGCTATTTCTAGGAGTGAATTTTGAAATGTCTCTATTTTCCCATTGACATCTTCACAACAGTTCACTCGTGACTGAACGTCTGTTTCTTGTAATTTATTCTTAAAAGCTTCCCAGTTAATCTTCTTTAAATTAACTTTACTAGGTTCTTCATAATTTTTGCATATACTTTTATCTTGAGAAATCTCTACCAAAATTGGAAAATGATCACTATATAGGGTAGATTCCTTATCACTTGTTATTGATACTTTTGACGCAAATGAAGCTGACCCTATTGTCACTGATCTTCCTGTTCTGCTATTGATCCTAGTTGGTAAATGCTTTGGGGTAAGCAGGCAGATATCTGAGGTTTTCATTGAAAATTCAAAGATTGTTTTTCCATTTCTATTATCATTTCCAAATCCACACCAAAGACTATTGTGCGCATTTAAATCTCCTATAATCAATAGTTTCTCGCCTCCAGGCACCGTTTCTATAATTTTTTCTAGATCACAATCACTTAAGAGTAAGTTACCGTCTGCTATATAAATATTGAATATATTCAGGTTTAATTTACTTTAAGATGTAGTTTGTATCCAACAACCTCCATTTGATAATCCTCCTGCATTGACAAATAATTTGGGATATAATTTATTTCCTTATCAATTCCAATAATCACTCCACCTCTCTCCTTATTCCATCTATCAAATCTCACTATTTTATAATCTCTGAATGATGGATTTATATATGGTTTCAAATAAGTCTCTTGAATGCAAAACACGTCAATATTATTCTTAATGCAATGGGCTAGTACTAGATCCTTACTCACTTTAAACAATGATCTTGCATTCCAAGACATAATTTTTATGTTTGATTTAACAGTCATTTATTTATATTCTGGTTCAAAATAAGGCTGCTATTCATTTGCATGATTCCCAAACTTTCAATAAAATTACAGAGTTTGTCTTATTTTTTCTCTGATAGGCAAGTTCTCTATGCTTAAAATTTCTGGTGACAACACTAGACCAATCACAATCTTATTTATAGTATTACTCACTATTCTTTGCTGCATCAGACTATTTTCATTATCCCAAAAAGACACGTTGATTTTTGCTTGTTCTTTATATGACTGTTGGTTAGTGACTTCAGCATATGACCTATAAACTATTTCAGCTCTTCTAAAACTCATTTGATGTATTTCTGCAACTTTTAGAAGTATTCCTTTGTCTGACACTACATTGCATTGAAGTTGATGGGTGGTTACCATTACAATTGATGCACTTATATAATGATGTTTTATTTTGTAGATTGTTGTTCTTCATTTATATAATGATGTTTTATTTTGTAGATTGTTGTTCTTCATTTGACACAGTCCAGATGCATGCTTTCAAGCACATCTTAGCCAAATTTCTTCTTTAGCTGGGCAATATTTCTTTGCATGTCCATATCTTTGGCACTTATGGCATTGTAGCAATTGTTTCTTATATCATGTACAATCCGCCTCCTCCCCCCATCCAGACCCCTGGAGGAAGGAAGTTATTTTCAAATGCTATCAATATTGCTAGACTGTCTTCCATTTTTCTAGTCTCTGTCAAATCTTTGTTGCCTTTTGGCCCCTATTGTAATTGGGCTATCTAAACTACCTAAAATATCATCCTCTGAAACGTCAAGGGGTATTCCCTTAATTATCCCTCTTACTGTCTCACGTCTTCTTTTGGATTCTATTGCCAAACCACACATTTGACTTTGCTTCAAAATTTTCTCAGCTGCCACCTCATTTTTCACAAAAATAACCATTTTCCTTCTTTCAGCAAAAACTTCAAACTCAAACTTGTTTTCTTTTAATAGTTCTTTCATGCACTTTGAGAGTCTGAAATCTTCTGGTAATCTTCTTGATTCCTCTTCCTCCTTTACTTCAATGACCATTCCAATCTTGAAAAGTTCTTCTTCTGGTATTTCAAATTCTTTGTGGACATCTGATTTTGTTGACACCCACTGTCTCTGGTTTGGCTCCATATTTATCCCTTTCTTTCCATCTTTTGGAACCTGGGATGAGAGTCCATCCTTATTCACTGAATTAAACTTTTTCGTTTGAGGTTGTTGACACTCCGTATCTGTAGCTCTGTTTTTTGTAGCTAATTTGTTGTCTATTCCAGTGTTCACACCTTCTGCAACATAAGGTTTAATACAATCAAACATGTCTATTTCCTGTTCACTATATGCTTCTCTGCTTCTTGGTAAGGGTGGATACTCCTGATCAAGTAGTGGGCTGTATCTATTTTGCGTGGGTACCATTGGTACATAGGATGATACACTGGGCAAGCACATGTTATTAGGGCTATTAGAAGGTTGGATTGGTATAAACATTTGCCCGTACTGGTTAACTACAGGCACTGTTGTTAATCCTTGCATATTTTGGTAGCCATTGGGCATTTTGACTGGAGCGCCTGATGGCTCCATTATTGTCCACTTTCCTCTTCTTGCAAAATATATTCTTTAAGTCTTTCCAAATTAACAATATTTTATCTCCTTCCACACTACAACTCTAGTCCATCCTTTTCAACTCTGTGGCGATTGAATTGGATAACTTTAAAGTGTCTAAAATTCACATTCAATAATTTGCTTTAATCTTTTCTTCCCTATCTACTCAGTTTTTAGATTCAACCGGTCCTTTGTCATGTTTGAATTTAAATTTTGTGTCATAACATGAACCCAAAAATTAAGTTATCTTACTGACCTATGAAACTATCGTAAGAGAAATAGTGATAAAATAGTAAAAATGTTAAATACTATTTGAAAGAAAATAGTTTAATAATGATATATCAAGCAAGCAAGATACAGAAATTTATTTCTGATGAACTACAATTATTTATCATGTTTTTTCGTCGTTAGTTTTAAAATTCTTAAACTTATAATCATTATCCCTGAAACAAATTCATCTTGCTTTAGAAAGACACTGGGATTCGTATTGAATATGAGTACTTACTCCTGAAACATTTTTTTTTTTTTTTGGACTGTATGGAGGTTTGATCGGTGATTTGAAGTAATCCTATAACTATTTTTGTTAAAATTTAAACTAAAATTACATTTTTTTTTTTTTTCTGATAATCCTGGTTTTGAAACCCAGTCTATTTAGAAAAGTAAATGACATTTAAAATCTAAAAAGTAAATAGCAGCATTTGAAATACATAAACAAAATATCATTTTGTACAACGTTTTATTAGTTTTTTCTGTTATAAAACTCAGTTTTCCAAAAAAAAAAACACAACTTAGAAACAATAGGGAATTTTTCTCAAAACAATGGAATTCAATTCATGGAATATTTCGGCCCTATGTTTAGCACAACACCAGAAATATACATATAAATATATATATATATATATATATATATATATATGTATATATATATATATATATATATATATATATATATATATATATACCATATATATATGTATATATATATATATATATATATATATATATATATATAGCCTTTGCATCATACAAAAACAGAAACATTCCAAAAACAAGAACTTTCGAGAAGTAATAGAAATCAAACAAAAATTGAGCACTTATAAGTCCTTAAGCAGAGACATGGGTGAATCTCATGTTAAATCTCAACAGCTTTAACAGGATTTTAGTAGCAAACTATGCTGTGCAAACTAATATAAAAATCAAATCATTAAAGATCATCCTGAACTGAGTGCTAAATACAAAAAAAAAACTGAATGCAACGCTAAAAAGTACAAAGAGATTTTTTTAAACCTATTTCAACAGTCACCCTACATTCAATATGCTTTTTGCAATTGATATTTGTAAATTTTGTTGTTCGGTAGCCATTTGTAATTGTAAAATTGTGTTCAAAGGCCCTTATTGAAGCCTATCAAATTAACGTTTTCTTGCTGTGCTTCAGACCTAAATAAATTGCATTTCGCTCTTTCCTAGATAGAAAATTCTTGGTATATTTACCTATCAGGATAAATTAAAATTTCTTATTGGAGTTTTCTTAAAAGTTCTGTAAGGTGCAAGATTTTTAATTCTTAATTTTTATTTTTATTTTCGACAATAATTTTTTGTATAATAGGAATAACATAAGCGTAAAAAAACTTATTTATTTGTCTTATTCTTATTTTCTTATTCTTATGTTAAAAAAAAAGTAAGATTTTTCAATAGGACAGAAAAAAAAGCTGATTTACACGAAATCAATCTTCTGTATATAAAATCAAATGGATGTCTGTGTGTGTGCGTCTAATCTGTAAGCATTGCTATACTGCTCATCAGATCGCCAAGCCACTTTAACAAGTTGTTAAGTACATTCTTGTGAAGGTTTTAGGTATAAAGTCCCCCCCAAGACCCTCTTAATACTTTTCCCACTTAATAAAATTAAAAACCTCAATATTATTCCTTGACAATCCCTTTCTTACAAATTGTTCAGATTTTCTTGATATTCTAACATTTCTCTCATCTAACACACTTCTGAAATGATAAAACTTCTTTTTGAATGAATTCTTTGAATTTTGTCTACAACAGTTTCGTTAATGTGGTACTCACAATAATACTTTTCAACTTTAAAAATACTGTCGTTATTTTACGTAATGGAAAAATTTTCCTGGGTGTGGATTTTCTATATTAAAATGAAATTATTTGTCTATCTTTTTCCGATTCTTTGCACATCCAGTCAAAATAAATCAATTAGGTAATTCGTATAAATTTAAAAGGCCATCTTATGCCTCTTTTGTGTCTTGTGTGTTGTTATGTGACATATTATGTTGAATTTTGTTAAATGTGTTTTCTTTCGATGTTCTTTTTTTATGTAATGTTTGTTTTTTGTTTAAGTTAGTTTTTCCCCGTTGATGAAGGATTTCGGATGCGAAGCCGTTATCTTTAAAATCTTTTTATTATTTTTGTATAAATAATTTTTTTGCTTATTTTCACTGTCTTATTAAAAAAAAAGTGTCTGTTCTTTTATATATTTTTGTTACAATTGTAAAGTGAAAAGTAGATCTGTCTAAAAGTTTGTTTACGTAGTAGGAAATCAGTATCAGGTTAAGGAATCTAAATCGCTATTGGCTCAGGAGAAAAGAAAGGCGTGGTCTATTTTAAGAAAGGAAGACGTGGTCTTTTCTAACCGTCTTATGCATGAATTAAAACAAAATGAATCTTCTCTCTCTACAGTGGGTGTAACCCTTCTTAGATTAAGTATCCTTATGACTTTGTTAAACAAAATAACACGGGTCTATTGGAACTTTATCATCCTTGGGCTGATTCAGGGGACATCATCATCGTTAAGACTTAAGGAATCTAGCGACTAAAAAAATATATTTAACGATTATGATTGAAAAATCTGATTTAACTGATTTCATTTCTTTTTAGGATTTCGGTGAGAATATGGAAGAAACACATGCTAGTATATCTGCAATAAGTGTTAAGGAAAGTTCCAAAAAGCCGTCCGGCAGTGCCAATTATCATTTCAGAAAAGATTATATAAAGGCTGACAACACTGTTGATGTCTAAATTTTGCCCGAAAATGAAGCATTTATTTGAAACAGACTGATTTTTTTTTTAGTAGTGGAGCTGACGATTGTTAACTATTCTCAGTTCTGAGTAGCTGTTTACCAGTGTCAATTTTATTTTTAATTTTAAGTGGAGAATAGTTTTCTTATAGGAACCAAGTCTAAATCCTGGGCAATTGCCAAAATTTTACTTTCTTGAGCTGTGCACCGGTATTTTTAGAAAAAGAACGTCCACGTTCCGTTTGCATAAAATTAGTTGTTCTCCAATAGTCGTAATTTAGCTTCTGATGATTTGTAACACTAGTGGAATAATTTGGTTCATCTCTCCGCCCACCCCTCCCACTACCACCGTTTATTCGCCAAAATCAGAAATTAGAATTAAGAATAACATTCCATATGTTATTTCAAGAATTGAAAAAAAAAACAGGATGGCTAGTTTCGACTTATTTCAAATCTTTACATACTTATAACTATTTCAAACATTTATTTCATAAAAACATTTTGTATATATTCATTTCGTTAATTATATTTATTTCGTAGAAAAGAATACACTGCCAGGTACCATTGCTGGCAAGTGTTATTCAATTCAATATTCATATTTTATCGTATTAGATGGAGTTTTTGTCCTCGGTTATACAGACAATTTTTTTTAATAAGATGAAAAAAGCTTAATATTATTTAAAGTTCTTTAAGATGAATTATTATATTCAGAATTAAAGATTGTCCCATTTCCATTCATCCCATTGAAATTAAAAACAAGGGTTTTATCTGGCAATCCTTTGAATCACTTTGGTTTTTAATATTCGAATACTTTTGACTTGATTTATACCACGGACATCTCTTGAGGCTGCGGTTAAGCTATTTCCTTATTGCGCTCATGGAGCTGCTTCCTATAAGATGCCGTGCGTCTGCTTGTTTCAGAATGCATAAAAGGTCAATTTCAAAGCTTCAATCCAAATACTTTTGCCTACCTAATATTGACCCTGACCCGAGCCACTAGCGGGCGCACTTGACTTATACTCCATATTTCCTCACCATCATCATAAACTACCAAATTTTTAATGTGGTAATAACCTGTTATTGACAGCTAGAGGCATAGTTTTGAATTTATTAAAAGATAGTTTCACTTATAGTATGCTAAAATTCAAGAAAAAACTATACTGTTGAAAATTGCAAAAACAGGATTTGTTATGTTTACTACGCAATATTGCCATCAGATTTGTATTTCCACGGAGGTAGAGGGTTTTCCCTAGGAGGGGAGGCTTTTTTACCAGGAGATTTTATTGATGTTTAATTGGAAATATTGGTTTTGTGTTTACTTTTTATATATTAAACAGTTATGTGGCAACGAAAGTAAGGTGTAATTGCTATTTGGTAACAGGTGCGTTACGTTAAGATTATATATTTTACTTCAAAAATGAGAAATACATATTTCTTTAATAAAATACTGATTATTTATTTTTCATTTTTAGAAGGAAAACCTGATTTTGGGTCATGTAAAATGCATATATCATTGGGATTCACT
>NC_088875.1:4716909-4732397 GCF_032884065.1 Artemia franciscana | reverse complement strand
AAGAGTAAAATACTTGTTTTGTGAGACTTTGAAACTTTATATTCAAACATTCATAAATATCTTGTCAAATTTCTCAAATGTAAAAAATAATGATTTTGATTAAATTTATAGCCTTGTTGTTCTTCTTCTTTCTGTAAGAGTAACATTGCCATAGATTTAAGAAGTACCAGAAAATATATAATGGAGCTGCTTTTGCTCTATAAGTTAGCACTCGTCAATATTGCTCGTGCTGCACTATTGTTGAACAAAGACTGCAAAGACTACCCACAGTCTTTGTAGTCAAAGACTTCGTCTTTGACTACAAAGGTTGTATTTGTGAATCACCCGACTTCTCCTTTGGTTTTAACGCCACACACGAAAATCTGTGTGAACATTTGTTCTGCAGCATTTTCTGTAAAAAAAAAAAAAAAAAAAAAAAAAAAAAAAAAAAAAAAAAAAAAAAAAAAAAAAAAAAAATTGTTCAGTTTAATTCATCATATTATGCATGAGATGATGGTGCTGTTGTCGTTCACAGTTTTGTTTTCATCTGCAAGTGCAATTGGGTTGGAACTAGAATAAACTAGTTAGTGCTCTTAAATAAGTAAGGGATTTAAATAAGTACTAAATAAGAGAATAATAATGTTTCCGAAATTTGAGTTTTTACTAAAGATCGGACTTTTATATCTGAAAGCTCGAAAAGGGCAAATTTAGACCTGCAATTTGAGCTGCAACGCATGAAACTAAGTATTTCCTGTCTGGGTAGGCTTTCCCTTTAGGAGATACCTTTTATAGCCAACGTTGCGCGTTCTGGTCACAAAAAAAAATTAATCAAAATTAACTCTGATTTTCAATCTCCTTTTGCAGCTATTTAGGGTTTCCTTTAAGAACACACCTTATATAGCCAATGACGCGCATTTTCACCACAAAAAATCTGAATTATCTCGTATTTCCCAATCAGCCTCTACAGCTAATTTTATGGTTTTGTTAAAGGCCGCAACTTATATTACCAACGATGCGTATGCTGGCTACGAGATTTTCACTTTATGTCGGGTTTCTCTATCTAGATAACTTCGAAGACCATACTGCCTTTCAATGACGAAATTATAACAGTTCAAAATAGGGATGAAACCATGTAATCGACAGTTAAAAGTATAAAATTTTTTAACTGGATAGTTCGAACACACATATGTAGTGCTAATCATCAGCACTAAACTATCTATCTTTTTTTACAGATATTTAAGAGTTTTCTTTAAAGTCAAACCTAACATAGATTAACTAGGATTTTTTCCCAATCTCTTTTTTCAACTATTTAAGCTGTTGTTCAAAGCCATACCTTGTATAACCAACGATATGTATTCTGGCCACTAGAAATCCCTCGAATTTTTCAATCTCTTTTAAAGCTATTTAAGCTTTCGTTTAAAGCCATACCTTGTACAGCCAACGATACGCATTCTGACCATTAGAAACTCCTCGGTTTTGTCAATATCTTTTACAACTATTTAGGCTTTCGTTTTAGGCCATATATTAGGCTAACTATTTAGGCCATACCTCATATGCAACGTTGCTTATTTTAGCCATAAGGGACCTAAATCATCTTGGGTTTCTTAATCTCTTTTCACTGCTACTTTGGTATCAAATATGGGCTGGAATCATAGATTTTGAAGGTAAATTGTATTCAAAATGTATTGGTATCGCTAACTTTTCTATTTTAAATGATGTTTGATGACTGTGAAACTTTGTTTCTTTAATTAATACTACTCCCACCCAACTAAAAACGTAGCAAAATACATATAAACAAGTTTTGATGCGTTTTTTTAATTTTTTTTGTGAGATCCATCCCTCCCCCTCCGAAACATTTTTGAATACGCCCTTGGTTAAGTGTATAAATCAACTCTTTCTAAGTATGGTTTCTGCTGTATTCAATATTTTATTTAATTAATTTCTTTGTTTACCCTCCTGAACTTCAAAAGCGGATTTTAAAAGTATAGTGTTGTGGCTGTAAGAAATCTGCCAACCGTAGCATAGGTTTATGTCAGAGGGGCTTCCAGATTTGAGCCACTTCCCTCAAAATGTAAAGTCTTACTTTTCCAAGTAGTTACTCGTGACCGGTATCACTTGAGATACATTTTATTTGGGCTTGCATTCATTTTGTTTGTCTCTTAGATAAATCCTCTGTTCAGATAGCGGCGTGAGTAGTTGATTAGTGTCAGAAACACATAACAGAGCAACCACTAATCCTACGAATGATGAACTGGTGTTTCTAGACTGGCCCCAGTCCAAGACTCTAATCTAAGTAACCTATAGTTTTAGATTCAATTTTCGATAAAATTACTGGCTTTTTTATTCTGATACAGGGTGCAATAAAGCATGCACAATATGCAAAAAAAAAAACAGAAAAAAAAAAACGCTGATTCTGAATATAGGGAAAATTTTGGGATTAATGAAACTCCAAAAGATATCCAGAATTTAAGTTCAAAGAAAGCATATTGCTAAACTCAAGTACTTGTCAATATTTATTGAAAAAGCCAGACCCAGGTCGGTTTTCCGTGTGCGGCAGGTACAAGAAAGAAAATACTAAAACATTAGAATGAAGAAAGGGTGCGGCGTAGACTGATTAAAATAGAAAGGATTAGTGTTTTTTTTATATAAATTGTTGATTCAGAAACAAAAAAAGTATGTATGAAGCTAAGTGACAACAGAAATAGAAAATTCGAAAGATCTATTCGTTCTCTATAATTCGTTAGCTACATCCTTTGCTACAAAGTGACATTGCCATGCAAAATTAATTGGAATTAATATATATTTAAAAACGAAAGATCTTAGTCTTAGCCTGAAAATTACTGTTGGTTGAAGACATTTATGTAGTATTAATAACTTTCCTGTGCCAATTTTCAGTGTTAAAGTGTTCCAAAAATCACCAACCTGTTTTCACATAGAATACTAGGTGGCGGGGAAATTTCTTGAAATAGAGATAACCAAATTGTAAGGATCAGCACGAACATTTTTAGAAGAAGCTTTTTTAAATCCTCCTTTTGAAACTTGCCCCAAGTGGGAAGTAATTTCATCTTCTTCCTTCTAATTTTAAGATTAATTTTGGTGCGAGGAAGCTATTTGTAATTTGGCTTATTCGTCTGAATTCCTTGTCTTGTTTTATTGCTCAAACTCCTTATGTTGTCTACGAAAATCCAAATGATACTGTGATTTTTGTAAGCTCAAGGTTTACAAACTACTCCCTCGAACTCCTCCTCGAAACAAGTTTCGTCGATTGGTTCAATCTTGCTTTCCTTATCTTCTTGATTCTCCTCTCCTCTAACCTTGTTTGATTCAAGAAATTTAAAATTCATCTTTTTTCATCTTATTTTCTCAATTATAGAAACAGTTGAGGAACGGAGCTTTATTGTATAAGAAGATAAAAAAAAAAAAATTCCTTAAAACCTCAACTGGTTCAAAGAGTTTGGGTAACTTAAATGGGTGAAAACTGGCGCTAATTTGGATAAAAACTATCAACACTAGCTAGCATTTGGCGACACTTGGCATATTTCAAGTTTTGTAACTATTATTCTATGAGAAACTGAGATCAGATACTTATTACTACACTAGTTTATCAACTACACAAACTAAACTAATTATTCTTATTATTGCACTTAAAAATTGCTTCTTTTTTTTTTAAAAAAAAGTTTTATCAAACGCTAGATGACGTCGACTTTTTTGTGGACACTACCGCCGGTTCCCAGTCTTGTAGGTTACCTATACTCTGTAAAATAATCCTTGAATATGTGCAAAAAAAAAAAACAAAACAGTTTTCAGTTTTTCAGCACCGCCGGTACGGACTGTAAAGTCTAATGCCGTATCCTTTACCTTATCGCCTTCTGAATCACTGTAGCCGACATTAATATTCCTGGATTTTTGTCTTTGCTTGATGATATCTGAACAATATATTAGGAAGAAACTGCTTTCATAGTTCTTATAAAAATTGAAGTAAAAAAAGACAAATGAAAATGAATCATGCGTTTTATAAAGTGATTTTGCCAATTTTAACATGAGATTTGCCTTGTACACAAGATTAAATATTTCGTTTGTCGTTATTTTTTCATATTGTATGTTTCCTCCTCTTCATTTCTATATTCCTCTTTCTATTTTACGAATCTTTCTAAATTCTTGTTTTTGTACTGTTCTTTTATTTTTTGTTTTTACTTATGAACCATTGCGTGAATACATATTTCGGAAGGCAAAAGCTTTTATTCATTTTTTGTGTGTTTACGATTACTTGAAATAAAAATATAATTATTATAATTTGTTGTATGGTGTTTAATATTTTATCTAGAAATAATTTCCGTTGTGTGTCTTTGAAGCTCGCTTATATAACAATTGCCCTTACAAGCAGATTAGTCACTTACATTAAGTTTCATGCTTGCAAAAAGCGGTTAGCCTTAATTTATATGATCTTTAAATGTCTGCCACCCAGCCTACCATTAATCTGAAAACAAGCACATAGTGCCTATTAACGGGTAACAGTTTCACCAGAATACTTTATCCGAGTTGCAGCGGTAGCTAGCAACCTAGTAAGATTGTCCTTTAGTGAGATTCACTAGAGCAGTGGTTCGCAACCGGGGGTAAGCGTACCCCAGGGGGCATGCGAGTCCCTCGCAAGGGGTACATGAGGTTCCAAAACTAGATTCAGTTTACAGCTTTATAACTTGCTTCTGACTCGGTTCCAACATTTTTCTTACAATCAGATACCCCACTATACATATTTTGAGACCCAACTTCCAAAAATTCCGTTTTCAGCGACGTGCTGGTAGCCGCAAGGTCTCGTTAAAATCGCTCTTTGTTCATTTTATTTCCGCCCTCGGCCGCTTAGGTCCCTTGCAGGTTGACCAAGACCAGTATCTTGTCATTTGTTGAAACACAAAATGGTTGTAAACGAGAATGGATAGATCCCTGATTAGGAGTAACAAGCACCTCCTAGAACCTCCAGCTAAGAAGCAGAAATGTGACAAATCATGTTCGGTCAAAGTGCGTCAGTACTTGTCCAAATACTTACGATTTTGCATTACAAAGTCTGATCCCATGAATATTCCATAAAACCTAGGCGCATTAATTGACATCTCAGCACTTCATCCTTCTCATGTTGGGAAGCCCATAGAGTTTTCCAAGTGTCAACTATTCAGAGTTTCTAGTAGAATAATCGTGATAATCTGAATTACATCGATAAAAATTTCTTAAATACTGAGGAGACATTTGAAACCTGGTTAACCTAGGTTAACCTGTCACCTGTTACAGGTTAACCTAGATTAACCTGTTAACCTGGTTAACCTACCCTGGTCTTTTTAAAACCGTGTACACAAAAATTAAAATCTGTTGAGACTTAATACAATCAATATTCAAATTATCTAAATCTCTAAAACAATCTTCAGTACTATCGCACGCAAAATAATCACAAAATGTTCTAATTGTCGTATTCTGCATAATCTGGGCCCTTTTCACATGACTAGAAACATTATTTGCATGCAATAAACAACCATACACTAAATAAGGATGAACAATTGAATAATAAATTGCTTTCAGAACATGTTGAGGAAAAAAACCGGGAAATCTTCTTAAAATACCAACTCTGCGATCCACCTTTGAAGATATAACTTTGCAATGATGAATCTAGCTGAAGTTTACATCAAAATAAAATCCTAGATGTCTACATTGAAAAACCTGAGTAATGGAAATACCTTGTGAAAGAAAACTATGACAATTAGTTACAACTTTACCAACGTGACTAAAAATCATAAAGTTAGTCTTCTCAATATTCACTGCAAGAAAACAATGCTTTTTGAACTGAGATAAATTCTCCAGATTTGTATTAGTTTTCTCTAAAAGATCATCAGTAGACTTTGCATTCACTGTAAGCGCTGTGTCATCTGCGAAGGATGTAATTACGGCATCAGCAAGGTAAAAACGCATTGTATCCACACATATCAAAAACAGTAAAGGTCTTAATACAGAACCTTGTGGCACTCCACTATTTACATTGAAGGCTTTCCCTACCACATATCTCTCATAACTTTAACAGACATCCCATGCAGCCATCGATGTACTATTTTCTTGTATATCAAGCCGAGGCCAGAACAGCTAAAAAAGGCTGGAAACCTGATTTCAGTGCTATTCTCATGTTTTAAAGTAGCAGAACTTAAAACATTTGGGTGGCTATTTTTATAGCTCCCAAGCGGCTATCTTTGAGGCTGTTTGTAATTTCCCCCTTTGGGAGCTATTATAATCATTGGTTAACAAATATTTTATTTACCTGCTTTTCCATTTATTTTGCTGCAGAAGGTCTGAAGCTTATAATGTGGTCATTTCAGGTTCTAATTTTTTTGTAGTGTCACCACAAGTCAGCGATTCAGGCTTTGGCTCCTAAGAATCGTAGAATAATGTCACTGGCTTAAAATTGCTCTGGCATAATATTATCAGCACCAGGAGCCCAGGCTTCATCTAGGCCCCAGCATTCCGCACGCGGCAGGTTTGTATGCATTTGGGTCTTTACTTATTTATCAGCATAATCATCGCGTTATTCTGAAATTTGAAACTGTGAAGTGTCAAATCCGTAATTTCAATTGAATGAAGAAATTATAGCTTGAATTGACGTCCTCCTTCCTGTTAATGCATCGAAAGATCATTCCATTTTAAAGAATTCTTTTCGTATGGAATTCGTTGTGATTCTCACTGTTCCTCTTCTTGAAGAAACTTGAAGGGCTATGTCTGGGCACTCGTTCTCCAGCACTCCACACACGATAGGCTTGTATACATTTTATTGTCTAGTTATTTTATACATTTGATTCTCTAGTTGATTCCTTTTTTTCTTCTTATTGGTCACAGACCAGTCATGTTTTCCAGATTCTTTTCATTGCTTAGCCACTAGAATGATGCTCCAATTCCAAGGTTATTGGCAAGATTTAAAATTCAGACAGAAGGATAAAACAGTCTCTAATCCATTAAAAACAGATACTTCCCCATGAATCCATTGATGGATACCGTTTCTTTCAATCAGTAATGGTCTAGATCTGTGATATCCGAAGTATTGTGCAGGCCCTACTAGGGGGGATGGCAATATTTTGGAGGGTCATGGGCAGGACGTGCATCCCTCGGCTAACTATGACGTCACATGGTCATATTTATTTCAAGAGCAAAACAGATACATGATAGTATTACAATGACGTACTGCACTGTAATGCAATGAGGGCATGCATTTTATAAAATGTGTTTTATACCCGTAAAAAAAATTTTATTAGCATAAAATATGCCTAGTATAAAATTTTGAATGACAGAATTTTAATACATCAAGGGGGCATCAAGGTTTAGATATGTCTAGGAAGAGTATCATCCAAAAATTATTTAAGAACCACTCGTCTAAATTGATATTATTCCTTATATAAAAGGGTTTCTCCATTCCTCAACGCCTCGCTCTTAACGCTAAAGCTTTTTGTTTAAAAAGTAGAGTTTTGAGAAAGAGTCAAACTTCAGCGTAAAGAGTGAGGCGTTGAGGAAGGAACAGCCCCTTTCATATACAGAGTAGTTTCTATTCCTTTTAAGTTTTAATGTCGCTCCTTACTTTCAGCTAAAAAAAAATCTTTTTATTCAATTTCTGAACGTTTTTGAATTAATGCAGGTTTGAATTTTGGCTCACTGTGCACGAATAATTAAAAAGAAATTTGAAGATAATTTCTTAAACCACATTGGCCTGCCATAACATAAAGAAAGAAAACGATCGAAAATGGGGTTTTTAAAGGCCAAATGAAAATAATGAAGAAATCAGGAGACTCAGTTCTCGAATTTATTCAATTGCTGCTTCCTTTGTTTGAGGAAAAGTTTTTTTTTCTTTTGTTTCTCAGTTGTTCGTTAGTATTCATCGATGGCAGTTCATGTTTTTTGGATTTTGTGTAAATCGCAGATATTGTGAGCAACTCGCTTTACTGTTATTAGGTATTTGATTTCAATTTTTTTAATTTTTGGTCTTTTATTTAACTTTTTGGCGTTTTTTTTCATTGGTTTTGTTGCACTTTCCACCTTTGTTTTTTGCTTTTTGCTTTTCCCTTGATTATATTATTTTGTTCGCGCTGAGGAAGAGAGGTAGTTGGTCTCTCAAAATATTCTTTTTCTGTGTTTTCTTCAGTATTATCGTTTGGCCTTTAAAAACCCGCCTTCTCGTGATCGTTTTCTTTCTTAATGTTAAAGGAATTAGCATATGTATTTTACTTTTTTGGCTAAATAATTTCGGAAAATTTCGATCGGATGACTTTGAGAAAAAGGGGCTTAGTTGCCCTCCAATTTTTTTGGGTTTCTTAAAAAGGGCACTAGAAATTCTAATTTTATTTACGAACGTTTTTATTAATCTACTAGCTGTTGGGGTGGCGCTTCGCGCCACCCCAACACCTAGTTGGTGGGGCGCTTCGCGCCCCCCAAGCCCCCCCGCGCGCGTAAGTCGTTACGCGCCATTGTAGCTGTGTCCCTGTGTCCCACCTGTGAATAGAGATAGATATAAATATATATTTTTAACTACGTAAAACATGCGAATATACAACATTCTTCGCTGTCCCATTGTCTGTGCATATAAATAGCATTTATATTCCCTGTGTCCCGGTCGTCATTTGTGTCCTGGTGTCCCAGTTTGTATTTTCTCTTTGAGTGTCCCGGTCGTCATTTATATTCCCTGTGTCCCAGTGTCCCGGTCGTCATTTCTGTCCCGGTGTCCCGGTCTGTAATTTCTATTCAAACAATCCCTGTGTCTCAGTCGTCAATTATTTATCCAGCCTGTGCCCCCGGCGTCCCCGTTGTAGTTGTGTCCCTGCGTCCCGGTCGTCATTTATATTCCCGGTCGTGATTTGTGTCCGGGTGTCCCAGTCTGTAATTTTTCTTTGAGGTTCCTGGTCGTCATTTATATTCCCTCTGTGTCGGTCGTCATTTGTGTCCCGGTCTGTAATTTATCTTTGAGTGTTTTTTCTTTTTAGTTTTTTTTTTAGTTTTTTACATTTTTTCAGTTTTTTTTTCTTCTTTATTTTTCAGCGTCACTATGAAGTACATATCGCCGAACCTTTGTTTTTTAACTTAAATCTGGTAGGCATTGATGACCTTATCCAAGTCAAAATCCCAAACCCAATCATCATCGCTATCATTTTCAGTTTTGATATGTTTTGACTCTCGCTTTCCAGGTGGATTTTCATCTAACTGCGCGGTTTTGCGTTCTTTAGCCGCAAGCCTGTTTTCTTGCTGTTCTTGTGATTCCTCGGCACGCTTTCTTTTCTTACTTTCTCTATCAGCTGCAAGCCTGTTTTCTTGCTGTTCTTGTGATTCCTCGGCACGCTTTCTTTTCTTACTTTCTCTATCAGCAGCAAGTTTTTTGGCATAGATTCTTTGAGCAGCTTCCTCGGCTGTGGCCATTGTAGGTTCTTCAGTCATTTTATAATTAAACATTTTTCCGTGAACGCATGTCTTAAATACCATTAATGACGTCACCGTCATAGCAAAAATGACGACAACTAACTTCATGACGTCAGTCGACACAGAAACATGACGTCACCTGACAGACAGACACACAGACAGACAACTTATTTTTATATATATAGATATATATATATACTAGCTGTTGGGGTGGCGCTTCGCGCCACCCCAACACCTAGTTGGTGGGGAGCTTCGCGCCCCCCCAAGCCCCCCCGCGCGCGTAAGTCGTTACGCGCCATTGTAGTTGTGTCCCTGTGTCCCACCTGTGAATGTAGATAGATTTATATATGTGTTTCAAACTACGTAAAAATTGCGAATATACAACATTTTTGGCTTTCCCACTACTGGAAGCTTTCCGTTTCCAATTGCCAGCAATTGATCTAAAAATGTTTGACCAGAGTCATCGTTTTGCAATCGGACACGCATAATTGTAGTTAATTTTAATATTTTTAAGTGTGCCAATAAATTAGAATTTTTCAGGCAAGCATTCATTTCGTCTGCAGGAGTTAAACTACGTAAAAATTGCGAATATACAACATTCTTGGCTTTCCCATTGTCTGTGCATATACAAAGCCGTATGTACTAATAATGACGTTATATGCAAACGCTCTTTTTACAAACAAACAAACATGCATACACACAACTCGTTTTTATATAGATAGATAGATAGATAGATACAATACAAATTAACTGCGTAAAACTTGCGAATATACAACATTCTTCGCTGTCCAATTGTCACTGCATATAAATAGATTGTCAGGTTTACCGACCCTCGAACATGCAACGTACAATTGTCCATGGGAAAAACAATCAGTATTAAGATCTATACCACATTTTTCTAATGATTGACCTTGAGCTTTGTTAATGGTGATTGCAAATGCTAATCGAATTGTGAATTGCAATCTTTTAAATTGAAAAGGCAGATCCGTTGGAATCATGGGAATGCGAGGAATAAGAACAGCCTCACCCTCAAAAGGCCCTGTCAAGATTGTGGCCTCTATTAGGTTTTCCATTGTTTTTTTTACGGCAAGTCGCGTGCCATTGCAAAGCTTTGGTGGGTTGATATTTCTTAAAAGTATTATTGGTACGCCTATTTTTAGTTGTAGCACGTGTGGTGGAAACCCTGAAAGATCTATGGAATTTAAAAATTCAGATGGATAATTAACCGCTTCATTTGGTTCCAAAACTGTGTCGACTGACTTGTAAAGGACTGCCTGGTCTCGAATCTTGGTCAAAACAATATTGTTGATTTCGTGGACGTCTATATTTTTGGGTGCGAGAATCGCTCTTTCACTTAGCCATTTATTATTTTTATAATTTTTTAGAATATTCGGAAATACTTTTTTAATCAATTCATTTTTGGACGTCACTAAATTACAGAAATCAGCAGGTAGTTGTATACGTCCTGAAATTGAGTCTATCGTATCATAAATGTCTTTTTGTTCCGACGTTGACTTGGAAATGTTATATTGTACATACGACAATAGATCACTCGTACTGTAACTTTGTTCACGATCCAATTCTACACATGTCGAAACAGCAGCGATACGGTTAGGTGAAGGCATTCCCAAATCCTGAAGAGGTTTGTTTGCCATACGTACGCACAAATCTTCTATAATAACTAAAGTGTAGTTATAAATTTCTGATGTAAAATCAAAAGTCATATCTGACGTCTCTAACTGTTTTCGATGGAGTATATCTTCGGTCATTTTTGACTTATATTTTTCCCATAACTCTGTAGGAGCTGATGGAGAGCAAGTTGTTTAAAATGATGCCAAACAATGCACGAATTTGACTTGGGGTTGACGTTTCGCACTCATGGGGAATATGGAACAACCCACTGGTTATCTACTTCGATGGTGGTACCGTTGCCATTGTAGGTTCTTCAGTCATTTTACAATTGGAAATTTCTCTTTCAACGGTCTTCTTACAATTAAAAATTTGTCTTCGAACGATATTCTTAAATACCTGTGTCCTGGTCGTCATTTATATTCCCTGTGTCCCGGTCGTCATTGTGTCCCGGTATCCCAGTCTGTAATTTCTCTTTGAGTGTCCCGGTCGTTATTTATATTCCCTCTGTCCCGGTCGTCATTTGTGTCCCGGTCTGTAATTTCTCTTTGAGTGTTTTTTCTTTTTAGTATTTTTTCGTTTTTTACATTTTTTCTTTTTCAGTTTTCTTTTTCTCTTTATTTTTCAGCTTCACTATGAAATACATATCGCCGAACCTTTGTTTTTTTAACTAAAATCTGGTAGGCATTGATGACCTTATCCAAGTCAAAATCCCAAACCCAATCATCATCGCTATCATTTTCAGTTTTGATATGTTTTGACTCTCGCTGTCCAGGATCTTCATCTAACTGCGCGGTTTTGCGTTCTTTAGCCTCAAGCCTGTTTCCTTGCTGTTCTTTTGATTCCTCGGCACGCTTTCTTTTCTGACTTTCTCTATCAGCAGCAAGTTTTTTGCATAGACTCTTTGAGCATCTTCATCGGCTTTTGCCATTGTAAGTTCATCAGTCATTTTAAACTTAAACATTAATAGATTTCTACGTGAACATATATGTCTTAAATATCTTTAATGACGTCACCGTCATAGCAAAAATGACGACAACTAACTTCATGACGTCAGTCGACGCAGAAACATGACGTCACCTGATCCACAGACAGACACACAGACAGACAACTTATTTTATATATATAGATAGATATATATATAAATAAGTTGTCTGTGTGTGTGTGTCTCTGTCGAGTGACGTCATGTTTGTGCGTCGACTGACGTCATGTTTTCGACTGACGAAATTACAGACCGGGACATCGGTACACAAATGACAACCGGGACACCGGCACATAGGGAATATAAATGACGACCGGGACACTCAAAGAGAAAGCGACCGGACACAAGAAATGTTCGATTAGCAGTCACCATCAACAAAGCACCGGGACACAAATGACGACCGGGACACAGGGAGTATAAATGACGACCAGGACATAAGTAAAAAAAAACTAAATAAACTAAAAAAAAGGTAAAAACTACAAAAAACTAAAAAGAAACATAAACTAAAAACTAATAAAAAAATAAAAAGCTAAAAAACTAAAAAAACTAAAAAAGAAAAAAAATTAGAAAAGGAAAAAAATGAAAAATAAAGGAGAAAAACAAATAAAAAAAAAAATAAAAAGAAAAAAAAATAAAAAAAGGGGGAAAAACACAAAAATTTATTTCATCATATACCATTTCAAAAACGAATGTATATACAGACCGGGACACCGGGACACAAATGACGACCGGGACACAGGGAATATAAATGACGACCGGGACACAGGGATACATCTACAACGAGGACGCCGGGGGCACAGGGGATTATAAATGACGACGGGGACACAGGGAATGTTCGATTAGCAATCACCATCAACAAAGCTCAAGGGCAATCATTAGAATCATGAGGTATAACTAAAAAATCTAAAAAAAGGTAAAAAACTAAAAACTAAAAAAAAAGACCAATTCAAAAACGAATGTATATACAGACCGGGACACCGGGACACAAGGAATATAAATGACGCCCGGGACACTCAAAGAGAAATCATAGACTGGACACCGGGACACAAATGACGACCGGGACACAGGGAATATAAATGACGACCGGACACGGGGACACAACTACAACGGGGACGCCGGGGGGCACAGGGGGATATATAAATGACGACGGGGACACAGGGAATGTTTGATTAGCAATCACCATCTACAAAGCTCAAGGGCAATCATTAGAATCATGAGGTATAACTAAAAAATCTAAAAAAAAGGTAAAAAACTAAAAACTAAAAAAAAAGACCAATTCAAAAACGAATGTATATACAGACCGGGACACCGGGACACAAGGAATATAAATGACGCCCGGGACACTCAAAGAGAAATCATAGACTGGGACACCGGGACACAAATGACGACCGGGACACAGGGAATATAAATGACGACCGGGACACGGGGACACAACTACAACGGGGACGCCGGGGGGCACAGGGGGATATATAAATGACGATGGGGACACAGGGAATGTTCGATTAGCAATCACCATCTACAAAGCTCAAGGGCAATCATTAGAATCATGAGGTATAACTAAAAAAAAATAAAAAAAAAGGTAACAAACTAAAAACTAAAAAAAGACCAATTCAGAAAACGAATGTATATACAAACTGGGACACCGGGACACAAATGACGACCGGAACACAGGGAATATAAATGACGACCGGGACAAAGGGACACAGCAACAACGGGGACGCCGGGGGGCACAGGGGGATATATAAATGACGACGGCGACACAGGGAATGGTCGATTAGCAATCACCATCCATGCCACACACGCGCCACCATGGGTGGCGTGAAGCGCCACCCCAACAGCTAGTAATAAATATAAGTAACTTACGAATTAGCTTATGTACCAGGCTTCTATATTCGTATATTTTTATTAGGTGCATTAGGGGGTTTGCCCCCTAGTCAATACCTCGCTCTTACGCTAAAGTTCAAATCTTGTTCCAATTCTTAAGAGTGACTCCTTAATCACGAAGGCTGTTTAATTAGAAGAAATAGCTCATATGAAAGTACTAAGAAAGACTTTAGTGTGAAGAGTGAGGTATTGACTAGGATGCGAACCCCCTCATATACGTAATAGTTTCTGTTCCTTTAAGATTTGATGTTGTTCTTTACTTTCAGTTGAAAAATCTTGTTTTTTTTATTTAGTTTCTTATCGTTTTTTTAAATAATGCTGGGAAATACGGTGCCCCCTTCATAGCATTGTCCTTCTCCTTCTTTAAAACTTCCTTCATGGAAAGATTTTCCCAAGTAACCCCCGAATCCTCCCCTCTTCCAGAACAATCCATCCCATAAAAACGTCCGTATGCTTCCCAATAAAAGAAACTCATTTTTAAAATATATATAAGTTTCATCAAGATCAGTTATACCCATCAAAAGTTACGAGCCTGAGAAAATTTGCCTCATTTCAGAAATAGAGGGAAACACCCCTTAAAAGTCATACAATCTTAACGAAAATGACACCATCAGATTCAGCGTATCAGAGAACCTTAGTGTAGAAGTTTCAAGCTCCTATCTACAAAAATGTGGAATTTTGCCTTTTTGCCAGAAGACTGATCACGGATGCGTGTTTATTTGTTTTTTGTTTTGTTTTTTCCCAGGGGTGATCGTATCAACTGAGTGACCAAAAAAATTGGAGGGCACCTAGGCCCCCTCCCACGCTCGTTTTTTCCCAAAAGTTGCCAGATCAATATTCTGAGATAGCCATTGTATTCACCATAGTCGAAAAACCTAATAACTATGTCTTTAGGGACGACTTACTCCCCTACAGTCCCCGTGGGAGGGGCTGCAAGTTACAAACTTTGACCTGTGTTTACATATAGTAATGGTTACTGGAAGTGTAAAGACGTTTTCAGGGGGATTTTTTGTGTTAAGGGGGGAAATTTGAGGGGGTTACGTGGGAGGATATTTCCATAGAGAAACTTGTCATGGGGGAAGAGAATTTCAATGAGGGGGGCGCAGGGTTTTCTAGCATTGTTTGGAAAAAACAATGAAAAAATAAATATGAAAAGTTTTTTCAACTGAAAGTAAGGAGCAGCATTAAAACTTAAAACGAACAAAAATTATTACGCATATGAGTGGTTTACCTCCTCGTTATACCACACTCTTTACACTAAGTATTTTTAGTAATTTCAACTATTATTCTACGACCTTTGTGATTCAGAGGTCATTCTTAAGGAATTGCGACAAAATTTAAGCTTTAGGGTAAAGAGCGAGGTATCGACAAGGGTTGAACCCCCTCATACACGCAATAAAAACATACGAATATAGAAGTTTGTTACGTAATTAATTCGTAAGTTACGTATATTTTTTACCAATGAAAACGTTTGTAAAAAATTAAAAGTTCTACTTGCTTTTTTAAGTAATCAAAAAATTGGAGGGCAACTAGGCCTCCTCCCTCGCTCTTTTTTCTCAGAATCTTCCGATTAATTGCAATTAATTAC
>NC_088875.1:4632950-4716809 GCF_032884065.1 Artemia franciscana | reverse complement strand
AAAACAATGAAAAAATAAATATGAAAAGTTTTTTCAACTGAAAGTAAGGAGCAGCATTAAAACTTAAAACGAACAAAAATTATTACGCATATGAGTGGTTTACCTCCTCGTTATACCACACTCTTTACACTAAAGTATTTTTAGTAATTTCAACTATTTATTCTACGACCTTTGTGATTCAGAGGTCATTCTTAAGGAATTGCGACAAAATTTAAGCTTTAGGGTAAAGAGCGAGGTATCGACAAGGGTTGAACCCCCTCATACACGCAATAAAAACATACGAATATAGAAGTTTGTTACGTAATTAATTCGTAAGTTACGTATATTTTTTACCAATGAAAACGTTTGTAAAAAATTAAAAGTTCTACTTGCTTTTTTAAGTAATCAAAAAATTGGAGGGCAACTAGGCCTCCTCCCTCGCTCTTTTTTCTCAGAATCTTCCGATTAATTGCAATTAATTACTATGCAAATTTCGTTTTAATTATTTATGTGCGGAGAGCCAAGATCAAAACATGCATTAATTCAAAAACGTCCGTATATGAAAGGGGCTTTTCCTCCTCAACGCCCCGCTCTTTGCGCTAAAGTTTCGTACTGTTTTAAAAATAGAGTTAAGAGAAAGAGTCAAACTTTAGCGTAAAGAGCAGGGCGTTGAGGAGGTTTTTTGTGTGTTTAGAGAATGGTTAAATTTTACTACTGCAAGCCAACAAAAAATTATGTTTTTCCATCAATTCAGTAGATGTAAAATGTAAAGAGTTATAATTGTGTTTATTAATAAAGTAAACAAAAAAAATAGCTTATAAGAAGATAAAAAAGACCTCCACAACTGATCCAAAGATTATGGGTAACTTATCTCATTATACGGTTGAAAAGTGGTGCTAAGTGGACAACAAAATCATCAACACTAACTAGCACTTGGCCACACTTGGCATTTTTCCAAGCTTTGTAACTATTATTCTACGAGGAAGTGAGATCAGATACTTATTACTACTCTTATCTTATCAACTCGCAAATTAAACTAATTATGCTTGTCATTACACTGAAAAATTGCCAAGTTCTACCAAACGCTAGATGTCGTTGAGGTGTATGTGCGGACACTAGTGCCAGTTTATACTCGCTAAATTAATCCTGGATTATGAGTATAAAAAGTTTTAAGTTTTAAGTTGTTCCAACCCCTTGTATTACGCAACATATCGCATTCTGATATCTGAAACATACATTAGGGGGAAAATGTTTTTGTAAATTCTTATAAAAACTAAAGCAAACAAAATGGAAATGAAAGTTTAAATAAACGTTTTATAAAGTTTTTAATTAAAATAAAAACAAGTTTTTTAACTGCAAGTAAGGAGCGAGTATAAACGTATATGAAAGAGGTTGTCCCCTCCTCGACGCCTCGTTCTGTACATTACAGTTTGCTCTTTCTCACAACTCCGCTTTTTAAAACAATAAAAAACTTTAGCTTAAAGAGCGAGGTGTTGAGGAGGGGACAACCCCTGTCATATACGGAATAATTTCTGTTCGTTTTAAGTTTTAATGTCACTCCTTACTTGCAGTTAAATAAATTTGTTTTGTTTTTTTACTTAATTTCTGAACGTTTTTGATTTAATTCATGTTTTGATTTTGGCTCACTGGGCGTGAATAATTAAAAAAAAATTTAATTGATTTTTTTGGCTAAATGGCTTTCTCATAGTTTTGATCGGGAGATTCTGATAAAAAAAAGGAGTGGGAGAAGAGACTAGTTGCCCTCCAATTTTTTGGTTACTTAAAAAGGCAACTAGAGACTTTTTTACGAACGTTTTTATTAGTAATCTATCTATATAAAAATAAGTTGTATGTGTGTTATGTCTGTTACACTATGTCTGTTACGCCAGATTATATCTATATATATAAAAGCTAGCCGTTGGGGTGGCGCTTCGTGCCACCCCAACACCTAGTTGGTGGGGGCGCTTCGCCCCCCCCCAAGCCCCCCCGCGCGCTAAAGTCGTTATGCGCCATTGTACTTGTGTCCCTGTGTCCCACCTGTGAATATAGATAGACGTGTCCCCATCGTCATTTATATATCCCCTTGTAACCCCTGGCGTCCCCGTTGTAGTTGTATATTCCCTGTGCACCGGTCGTCATTTGTGTCCCGGTGTTCCAGTCTGTAGTGTCATCTTATAATGAAGTCATATACAAAGCCTTATATACTATTAATGACGTCATATGCAAACCCACAAACAATCAAACATGCCTACAAACAACTTATTTTTATCTATATAGATATAATTTCTTTTTTAGTTTTTCTTTTTTTTTAGTTTTGCAGTTTTTTTTATTTTTTTAGCTTTTTTTTCTTTTTAGTTTTTTACCTTTTTGTGCTTTTTTTAAAAGTTTTTTCTTTTTAGGTTCTTTCTTTTTTTAGTTTTTTTCGTGCCATATTAGTTAAGCGCCATTGTAGTTGTGTCCCTGTGTACCAACCTGTGAATATAGATATATATATATATATATATATATATATATATATATATATATATATATATATATATATATATATATATGTTTTTAACTACGTAAAACTTGCGAATATACAACATTCTTCGCTGTCCCATTGTCTGTGCATATAGATAGATTGTCAGGTTTACCGACTCTTGAACATGCAACATATAATTGTCCATGGAGAAAACAATCCGTATTCAGATATATACCTCATTATTCTAATGATTGTCCTTGAGCTTTGTTGATGGTGATTGCTAATCGAACATTCCGTGTGTCCCGGTCGTCATTTATATATCCCCCCTGTGCCCCCCGGCGTCCCCGTTGTAGTTGTGTCCCTGTGTCCCGGTCTCGTTTATATTCCCTGTGTCCCGGTCGTTATTTGTGTCCCGGTGTCCAAGTCTGTAATTTCTCTTTGAGTGTCCCGTTCGTCATTTATATTCCCTGTTTCCCGGTCGTCATTTGTGTCCCGGTGTGTCCCGGTCTGTAATTTCGTCAGTCGACAAACATGACTTCAGTCGATAAACAACTTCATGATGGTATAATGCTCAATCCTCATAATGACGTCAGTCGACAAACATGACATCAGTCGACACACAAACATTACGTCAGTCTACAGACATACAACTTATTTTTATATATATAGATATAGATATAGTTTCTTTTTTAATTTTAATTTATTTTAGTTTTGCAGCTTTTTTAGTTTTTTTAGCTTTTTTTTCTTTTTAGTTTATTACCTTTTTATGGCACTTGGTATTAACCAAGTGACATATAGCAATCACAAATTCTGTCGGTCAATGTTCATTCTAACATTGACAGTTGGAAAAATCTTCACGTGCCAAGCATGCTAAAGCTCAACAATTTATAATAAACTTCAAAATTTTAAGTATCTGTTTTAAGGTTTTCGAATTACTTTAATATATTGTCAAAATGTTTGAAATATTTATGCAATTCCCAGTTTTTACATTTTTAGTTTCAGTTTTCTTTTTCTTCTTTATTTTTCAGACGTAAATACATATCGCCGAACCTTTGTTTTTTTTTAACTAAAATCTGGTAGGCATTGATGACCTTATCCAAGTGAAAATCCCAAACCCAATCATCATCGCTATCATTTTCAGTTTTGATACGTTTTGACTCTCGCTGTCCAGGTTGATCTTCATCTAATTGCGCGGTTTTGCGTTCTTTACCCGCAAGCCTTTTAGCATTAACTCTTTGAGCAGCTTCCTCGGCTGTTTCTTCTGTTGTAGGATTTAGTAACATTCTATCTTTTTCAATGTTTTTCAATTTGTTAATGTTCATTCTAACATTGACAGTTATAGAAATCTCCACGTGCCAAGCTTGATAAAGCTCAACAATTTATAATGAACCTCAAGTTTCAGTATCTTTTTTAAGGTTTTCAAATTACATTAATCTATTGTCAAAATATTTCGAAATATTTATGCAATTCCCAGTTTTTACATTTAAACCCTCAACACAAACTTATTTTTATATGGATAGAAGATATAATCTGGCGTAACAGACAAGGTGTAACATAACACACAGACAACTTATTTTTATATATATAGATATAATCTGGCGTAACAGACATAGTGTAACAGACGTAACACACCTACAACTTATTTTTATATATAGATATAAGAAGATAGATAGAAGATAGATAGATTCAGATCTATACCGCATTTTTCTAACGATTGCCCTTGAGCTTTGTTGATGGTGATTGCTAATCGAACATTCCCTGTGTCCCCGCCGTCATTTATATATCCCCCTGTGCCCCCGGCATCCCCGTTGTAGTTGTGTCCCTGTGTCCTGGTCGTCATTTATATTCCCTGTGTCCCGGTCGTCATTTGTGTCCCGGTATCCCAGTCTGTAATCTCTCTTGAGTGTCCCGGTCGTCATTTATATTCTCTCTGTCCCGGTGTCCCGGTCGTCATTTGTGTCCCGGTCTCCCGGTCTGTAATTTCTCTTTGAGTGTCCCGGTCGTCATTTATATTCCCTGTGTCCCGGTCGTCATTTGTGTCCCGGTGTCCCGGTCTGTAGTGTCATCTCATTAGGATGACATATACAAAGCCTTATATACTTATAATGACGTCAAATGCAAACCCACAAACAAACAAACATGCATATATACAATTTATTTTTATATATATAGATACAGTTTCTTCTTTAGTTTTTTTTCTTTTTTAGTTTTTCTTTTTTTTAGTTTCTTCTTTTTATTGATTTGTTTTCTTCAATTTGTCAACGTTCATTCTAACATTGACACTTGGAAAAATCTTTACGTGTCAAACATGCTAAAGCTCCAACAATTTATATTAAACCTCAAAATTTGGTGTATGTGTTTTAAGGTTTTCGAATTACTTTAATCTATTGTCAAAATATATTGAAATATTTGTGCAATTCCCAGTTTTTTTTAGTTGTTTCTTTTTTTTAGATTTTTAGCTTTTTTTAGTTTTTTTCTTTTTAGTTTTTTATCTTTTTTATTTTTTTACGTTTTTTCTTTTTAGGTTTTTTCTTTTTTTAATTTTTTTAATTTTTTTTTTTTTAGTTTTTTTTAGTTTTTTACCATTTTTCTTTTTTCGAATTACTTTAATCTATTGTCAAAATATTTCGAAATATTTATGCAATTTCCAGTTTTTACATTCTAGTTTGTTTTATTTTTTATATATAGAAGATATAATTTGGCGTAACAGACAAAGTGTTACAGACATAACAGACAGACAACTTATTTTTATTTCGCGCCACCCCAACACCTAGTTGGTGGGGGCGCTTCGCGCCCCCCCCAAGCCCCCCCCCCGCGCGTAAGTCGTTACGCGCCATTACGCAATATATATATATAGACAACTTATTTATATATATATAGATTGTTCCGAGTTTTCATCCGTCACGATGTCTAAGATTGAAAAGGATAAAGTTCAACTGGATGCAAAGTCAATTTAGTCCCTTCTTTCGATACTTCTGTGTTGCTGTTAGATTGTCAGGTTTACCGACTCTTGAACATGCAACATATAATTGTCCATGGGAAAAACAATCCATATTCAGATCTATACCTCATGATTCTAATGATTGCCCTTGAGCTTTGTTGATGGTGATTGCTAATCGAACATTGCCTGTGTCCCCGTCGTCATTTATATATCCCCCCTGTGCCCCCGGCGTCACCGTTGTAGTTGTGTCCCTGCGTCCCGGTCGTCATTTATATTCCCTGTGTCCCGGTCGTCATCCCGGTGTCTCTATTAATGCTAAAGCCAAGGTTCGAACCTGGAACCTCTTGAACCTAGAACCTGGAACATAACGCCTTCTCAGCTACATCGGCTTGAATACATTCGTTTTTGAATTGGTATATGATGAAATAATTCAGACGTCATATTATATGATAAAAAATTTTTTTAGTTTTTTCCTTTTTTCTTTTTAGTTTTGTTATTGATTTTTACCTTTTTTTTAGCCTTTTTAGTTTTTTTCCGTTTTTTCTTTTAGTTTTTTTTTTGTAGTTTTTATCTTTTTTAGTTTTTTTTTATTTTTATTTATATTTTTTTAGTTTTCTTTTTCTCTTTTATTTTTCAGTTTTTTCCTCTTTTTAGTTTTTTTCTTTTTTAGTTTTTTTTTAGTTTTTTACCTTTTTTTAGTTTTTTTAGTTTTTTTAGTTTTTTAGCTTTTTAGTTTTTTTTATTAGTTTTTAGTTTTTTTTGTAGTGTTTGCCTTTTTTTAGTTTTTTCAGTTTTTTTTAGTTTTTATTTTTTTACCTTTTTTTAGTTTTTTTTAGTTTTTGGTTTGTTTTGTAGTTTTTAACCTTTTCTTTAGTTATTTTTATTAGTTTTTAGTTTTTTTCTTTTTTAGGTTTTAGTTTTTTACCTTTTTTTTACTTTTTTTAAGCTTTTTTATTTTATTTTTTTTGTTTTTTTTTTGTAGTTTTTGTAAGGTTTGAACCTGGAACCTCTCGAACCTACAACCTGGAACATACCGCGTTACCAACTCAGCTACATCAGCTTGTTTCGTTTTTGAATTGGTATATGATGAAATAATTCAGACGTCATATGCGGACAGACAGACAGACAGACAGACAGACATAACCCACAAACAACTTATTTTTATATATATAGATATTCACAGGTGGGACATAGGGACACAACTACTATGGCGCGTAACGACTGATGCGCGTGGGGGGGGCTTGGGGGGCGCGAAGCGCCCCCACCAACTAGGTGTTGGGGTGGCGCGAAGCGCCACCCCAACAGCTAGTAGATATATATATATATATATACTAGGTGTTGGGGTGGTGCGAAGCTGTCAATATAGATAGATTTATATATGTGTTTCAAACTACGTAAAAATTGCGAATATACAACATTCTTGGTTTTCCCATTGTCTGTGCATATACAAAGCCGTATGTACTAATAATGACGTCATATGCAAACGCTCTTTTTGCAAACAAACAAACATGCATACACACAACTCGTTTTTATATAGATAGATGGATAGATAGATACAATACAAATTAACTGCGTAAAACTTGCGAATATACAACATTCTTCGCTGTCCAATTGTCGCTGCATATAAATAGATTGTCAGGTTTACCGACCCTCGAACATGCAACGTACAATTGTCCATGTGAAAAACAATCAGTATTAAGATCTATACCACATTTTTCTAATGATTGACCTTGAGCTTTGTTAATGGTGATTGCAAATGCTAATCGAATTGGGAATTGCAATCTTTTAAATTGAAAAGGCAGATCCGTTGGAATCATGGGAATGCTAGGAATAAGAACAGCCTCACCCTCAAAAGGCCCTGTCAAGATTGTGGCCTCTATTAGGTTTTCCATTGTTTTTTTTACGGCGAGTCGCGTGCCATTGCAAAGCTTTGGTGGGTTGATATTTCTTAAAAGTATTATTGGTACGCCTATTTTTATTTGTAGCACGTGTGGTGGAAACCCTGAAGGATCTATGGAATTTAAAAATTCAGATGGATAATTAACCGCTTCATTTGGTTCCAAAACTGTGTCGACTGATTTGTAAAGGACTGCCTGGTCTCGAATCTTGGTAAAAGCAATATTGTTGATTTCGTGGACGTCTATATTTTTGGGTGCGAGAATCGCTCTTTCACTTAGCCATTTATTATTTTTATAATTTTTTAGAATATTCGGAAATACTTTTTCAATCAATTCATTTTTGGACGTCACTAAATTACAGAAATCAGCAGGTAGTTGTATACGTCCTGAAATTGAGTCTACTGGGAGCTTTCCGTTTCCAATTGCCAGCAATTGATCTGAAAATGTTTGACCAGAGTCATCGTTTTGCAATCGGACACGCATATTTGTAGTTAATTTTAATATTTTTACGTGTGCCCATAAATTAGAATTTTTCAGGCAAGCATTCATTTCGTCTGCAGGAGTTAAACTACGTAAAAATTGCGAATATACAACATTCTTGGCTTTCCCATTGTCTGAAGCATATACAAAGCCGTATGTACTAATAATGACGTCATATGCAAACGCTCTTTTTACAAACAAACAAACATGCATACACACAACTCGTTTTTATATAGATAGATAGATAGATAGATACAATACAAATTAACTGCGTAAAACTTGCGAATATACAATATTCTTCGCTGTCCAATTGTCGCTGCATATAAATAGATTGTCAGGTTTACCGACCCTCGAACATGCAACGTACAATTGTCCATGGGAAAAACAATCAGTATTAAGATCTATACCACATTTTTCTAATGATTGACCTTGAGCTTTGTTAATGGTGATTGCAAATGCTAATCGAATTGGGAATTGCAATCTTTTAAATTGAAAAGGCAGATCCGTTGGAATCATGGGAATGCGAGGAATAAGAACAGCCTCACCCTCAAAAGGCCTTGTCAAGATTTTGGCCTCTATTAGGTTTTCCATTGTTTTTTTTACGGCAAGTCGCGTGCCATTGCAAAGCTTTGGTGGGTTGATATTTCTTAAAAGTATTATTGGTACGCCTATTTTTAGTTGTAGCACGTGTGGTGGAAACCCTGAAAGATCTATGGAATTTAAAAATTCAGATGGATAATTAACCGCTTCATTTGGTTCCAAAACTGTGTCGACTGACTTGTAAAGGACTGCCCGGTCTCGAATCTTGGTCAAAACAATATTGTTGATTTCGTGGACGTCTATATTTTTGGGTGCGAGAATCGCTCTTTCACTTAGCCATTTGTTATTTTCATAATTTTTTAGAATATTCGGAAATACTTTTTCAATCAATTCATTTTTGGACGTCACTAAATTACAGAAATCAGCAGGTAGTTGTATACGTCCTGAAATTGAGTCTATTGGGAGCTTTCCGTTTCCAATTGCCAGCAATTGATCTGAAAATGTTTGACCAGAGTCATCGTTTTGCAATCGGACACGCATATTTGTAGTTAATTTTAATATTTTTACGTGTGCACATAAATTAGAATTTTTCAGGCAAGCATTCATTTCGTCTGCAGGAGTTGATCTAGGTATTATAGGTAATGTTTGCCTGAAATCTCCCGCAAGCAATATTAATGTGCTGCCAAAGGGTTTCGACTTCCCTCTCAAATCTTTCAAGCATTGATCCAGAGCCTCGAGCGATTTTTCCTGTGCCATTGTGCACTCATCCCAAATAATAAGTTTGCATTGCTGCAATACTTTACCCATCCCAGATGATTTGGAAATATTGCACGTGGGAGTTTCTGTAGAATGCAAATTCAGAGGCAATTTCAAAGCGGAATGAGCAGTTCTTCCACCAGGCAGCAATGTTGCGGCTATTCCGGACGACGCAATTGCCAACGCTATATGATTTTTGGATCGAATTGATGCCAGAATCAGTTTTATCAAAAACGTTTTACCAGTACCTCCTGGCGCATCCAAAAAGAAAATTTCTCCAACGTTGTTATCGACATAATGCATTATCGTATCATAAATGTCTTTTTGTTCCGACGTTAACTTGGAAATGTTATTTTGTACATACGACAATAGATCACTCGTACTGTAACTTTGTTCACGATCCAATTCTACACATGTCGAAACAGCAGCGATACGGTTAGGTGAAGGCATTCCCAAATCCTGAAGAGGTTTGTTTGCCATACGTACGCACAAATATTCTATAATAACTAAAGTGTAGTTATAAATTTCTGATGTTAAATCAAAAGTCATATCTGACGTCTCTAACTGTTTTCGATGGAGTATATCTTCGGACATTTTTTACTTATATTTTTCCCATAACTCTGTAGGAGCTGATGGAGAGCAAGTTGTTAAAATGATGCCAAACAATGCACGAATTTGACTTGGGGTTGACGTTTCGCACGCGTCATTGATGCAGTTATCCCAGTGTTGGTCATTCTCCAATAAATTCAGAGCTTGGCATGCACTACGGTAAGTGTCATGTATAGTACCGTTTACAGTTCTCAAATACTCAAAGGATGTCGGACCGGGTACATTCACCAAAAGCAGGCGTAGAAAGAAGCATTCATGTTGATTGAAGTGAACGGTGTAGAGTCTTCCTGTCGTGGTATCTTTGAAGATGGTAGGTTGGCCGTCGACTGACTTACCCTGTTTTCGACGTTCAAATACTTTATTTTTAGTATTCCACGTGTAATACGAAGGCACTTCAGTATACAACAGTTTTTTTGCAAAAGAATCATTTTTGCAAAGCGAAAAAAAGCTGTTAATGTTGTATCCGGTGGATTCAGGGCTCTTTGTTGCACGTTGGTTTCCGTGAAATAAACACGTTGACCATTCTGTAAATGTACCGCTAAGTGAACAACAGCTGGACTACGCTCATGTATCGGAAATGAAAGAATTCGCCAAACAGCTTCATACTTCGATGGTGGTACCGTTACGCTTCTTTATTATTGCTGTTTTACCGCCATCTTCAGTAGATCTTCTTCTATATTGTGGGTAACCATCATTGCCAGTAATTGTGTTTGATACTAAAAGTCGAGGATATTGCTTTGTGCACCTTCCTTTGGCCATGCATGGTGAATTTTCGTTCAGTGCACCGCAAGGTCCATGTATCATATTTTTTACAATAATATCATGTAACCCCTTATCGACATTTTTATCAGGTATTTCAGCGGAAATCACATCATCAATTTCGTTCGAAGTAATTTTTTATGTAGCCAGATTAGTATATGTGCGTGTGGCAAACCTCGTTTTTGCCATTCACTGAGTACATCCAGCATCGCACTGACCCAAACACTTCAAGTTTTACTATGTAGTTTATCAGTGATTTCAACTTTTGCCGGAAGACACGGGCCGTAATGTCATGCCTATGAACCGCCGATTGTCCTTGAAGTAAAAGCTGCAGTATCTCGTCCCAAGATTGATTACACGTAAATGTAATAAATAAATCTGGACGACCATAGAGACGAACATACGCAATAGCATCTTGAGCATATTCATACATATGACGGGGAAAGCCAGCATATGACGAAGGTAAAATTGTTAATCTACCAACGTTTGTGGTATTACCGTCATTTATAACTGCATCTCGCAAATGAATGTATTGTTCAGAGCGGAGCTTGGTCTGATTCAGGCGGATATATAGCAAACGTTCAATTTTAGCATACATATCAACGACACATTGGTGAAACAATTCACGGCATTTTAAAATATAATTTTCTTCATCCTGCCGAATCATTAGTCTATAGGAATAATAATGCATTGCACTGCATTTCTTATTCATTTCTTTGTTAGTGGCTGGATTCATCTATTTAATATTAAAGTGATAGCCGTCGGCTCCATCCCAAAAAATGATAGGATATTGTAGGGCATCGTAGCATCGATGAGTTTCAGCAATTCTTCACAACTGAGCGTTTCGCTTATGAAGAATAATATCTCGAGGTAAAAACTGATCACCGACCATAACGATTGCCACTTCGTCGATAGTTGGAGCAATGTATCTACGCACATGTTGGCCAGGAGGCGTTTTGTCAGCGGAAATAACAATTTTATGCGTATCAGTAGGCCTTATCAGTAGGATTCACTAGGGAGAATATGCCAAAGCCCCAGAAATCACTTCCTATTTCTCGGGGGGGGGGGGGGGTACAGGGGTTGTCTTCCCTAGATACCCCCACCAAGATTTAGACACACTTTTTTTGGTATTTTCTTTGACAAATACTTTATTTCCACTTTAGCCAAAATGCAATATAGTCTCTTGAACGGGCAACAGTTTCACCAGAGTACTTCACTATCAGAATCCGTTAAATTTTTGGTGCTCACTAGAGAACTTGTCTTTTTTATGCCTGAAGCCTAACGGCAAGTGAAGATATCATATTTACTGCAATAGTAGTGTCCCTAAGTTGGATATTTAAGGACGTATTGGGGAGGATATAAAACAACTAAGGGTATTCGCTTGAAACTAACACATTGAGCCTTCAGGACAATAAAATTAGTTTTAAGGGAGAGGGGGAGGTTGAAATTGATATATAATCCCTCTTGATTTCTGGGAATATTTCTGGTCTACGGTGTTATTATGAAAGTAAAGAGTGATAATAAACCCCAAAATGAGCAAATTTTTTCTATATAGGAGGTGGGCTACCCCTTCCTCATCCTCAACCTCCCCCATCTAGTCGTAGACATTTTGGAGGATGCTCATTCAATTTGAAATAGAGAGTTCCAGTCCTATTTTAGATCAAAAGTAATTGGACGCCAACAAGCCCCTATCCTAGAACCGTTTTTGATATCTGCTCCTTTTTATATCTGGAAAGTGATCACATATTCATGATATTTCTTTGGTGAAAAAAAAAAAAAAATAAAACGTCTGTTTTGATATTTGGTTGCCCCCTAGGACATCTGATCGACATTTTTAGGTATTTATTTTGTAATTTCTCTGGGGCTGCTCAATTTGCATGTCGGAGCATTTTTAGAGGAGGGAGAGGGGCGTCGCCTTTCATTTTATGGACTGAACAAAAATTTTGTTTTTATATTAAATTCAATGCATTATTAACTTTTCATCATAAAACATCACTGTATGCACCGAAATATGGCATGAAACAATTTCAATGCGTGTTCCTAATCGATTGTTAAATACATGGGCTACTGCTTACAAATCAATAAATTCAAGACAATTTCAATCAAGTTTACCAATAGTTTATTTAACCTTCACTTTTAAATTCGGACACATATAATTTAAAACTAGAACAATTCTTCCAAGTTTCTAGCTAGGACCTACCTCTCCGTTTTAGTTCTTCCAATAGCGACAACACTGTATTTTGCAAAATAATTTTCTCATCATTCCATCTAAAGTGCGTTGGAAGACTTTCTTCACCATTTTCAAACTCAAAATATTTACTAAATTCTATAGCAAGATTAGAGCAGACTAACCCAACGCCATTTAAGTCTTCTAATCCTGGATGATAAACTCTTCCCGAGTCAGGGTACATAGTCAGCTCATTAGGGTTGAACTTTACACACAAATCATCACCAGCGAGACCATAAGTCAAATATGGATTGGCATCTTTGTATATTAAGTGCGTGAATACGATCGGCAGATCGTCACATCGAATATAATTTCTTTCCCTGCCACAAGGGGATATGTATGGAAAATCTTCATGACATCCAGTTTCATTTATCCGTATCCTTGAAAAGAAAAATTTCAGGAACGTCTTGTCTAGAAAAAAAAATTGTTAAGAACTTTTGAAAAGAGTATGGGTAACTTACAATAGGGGGAACTGGCGCTAGTGTCGGCAAAACCCCAATGCTATCTAGTGTTTGGCGATACTTTTTTTTCAGAGTAATAATAAGAATAATTAGTTCAATTTGTGTAGTTGGTAAAATTAATGTGGCAATACGTGTCTCATCTCAGTTCCTAACGGAAAAAATGATAAGAAAGCCTGCAAAATGCTGGGTGTCACCAAACGCTAGATGGCAGTTGACATTTTTGCCGACAGTAACGCCAATTTCCACTATTATAAGCATCCATACTTTTCGGTCTTTTGCAAATGATTAAATAAAAAAAACAAGTTTTTTTTAAATGAAAGTAAGGAGCAACATTAAAACTTAAAACGAACAGAAATTACTTCGTATATGAAAGAGAATTTTCCTCCTAAACGCCCCGCTCTTTACGCTAAACTTTGATTCTTTCTCTTAACTCTATTTTTAAAACAGTAAGAAACTTCAGCGTAAAAAGCGGAGCGTTGAGGAGGAAAAGTCCCTTTCATATACGGAGTAATTTCTGTTCGTTTTAAGTTTTAATGTTGCTCCTTACTTTCTTTTAAAAAAAACTTGTTTTTTTTATTTAATTTCTGGACGTTTTTGAATTAATGCATGTTTTGGTCTTGGCTCTCCGCACATAAATAATTAAAACGAAATTTGCATATTAATTAATTGCAATTAATCCAAGATTTTGAGAAAAAAGGAGCGAGGGAGGAGGCCTAGTTGCCCTCCAATTTTTTGATTACTTAGAAAACCAACTAGAACTTTTAATTTTTTACAAACGTTTTCATTGGTAGAAAATATACGTAACTTACGAATTAAATTACGTAACGAACTTCTATATTCGTATGTTTTTATTGCGTGTATGAGGGGGTTCAGCCCTCGTCAATACCTCGCTCTTTACCCTAGAGCTTAAATTTTGTCCCAAAACCTTAAGAAACCCCTCATATGCATAATAATTTTTGTTCGTTTTAAGTTTTAATGCTGCTCCTTACTTTCAGTAGAAAAAACTTTTCATATTTATTTTTTCATTGCTTTTTTAAATAATGCTAGAAAGCCCTGCGTCCCCTTCATTGAAATTCTCTTCCCCCACGACAAGTTTATCCATGGAAATATCCTCCCACGTATTCCCCCCTCAAATCTCCTGCCTAAACAAAAAAATCCCCCTGAAAACGTCTGTACACTTCCAAATAACCATTACTATATGTAAGCACTGGTCAAAGTTTGTAACTTGTAGCCCCTCCCACTGGGACTGTGGGGGAGTCAGTCGCCCCCAAAGACATAGTTATAATGTTTTTCGACTACAATGAATAAAATGGCTATCTCAGAATTTTGATACGGTGACTTTTGGAAAAAATGAGCGTGGGAGGGGGCCTAGGTGCCCTCCAATTTTTTGGTCATTTAAAAAGGACACTAGAGAGTTTAATTTCCGTTAAAATGTGCCCTCTCGCAAGATTCTAGGACCACTGGGTCTATACGATGACCCCTGGAAAAAAAACAAAAAACAAACAAACAAACAAATAAACAGGCATCCGTGATCTGTCTTCTGGCAAAAAACGCGAATTTCCACATTTTCGTAGATAGGAGCTTGAAACTTCTACAATAAGGTTCTCTGATACGCTGAATCTGACGGTGTCGTTTTCGTTAAGATTGTATGACTTTTAGGGGGTGTTTTCCCCTATTTTCTAAAATGATGCAAATTTTCTCAGGCTCGTAGCTTTAGATGTGTATAATTGATCTTGATGAAACTTATATATTTAAAATCAGCATTAAAAGGTGATTCTTTTAATGTAACTATTGGTATCAAAATTCCATTTTTTAGAGTTTCGGTTACTATTGAGCCGGGTCGCTCCTTACTACAGTTCGTTACCACTAACTGTTTGATTAAGATAATCACACACAAATCCATAGGTGCCACCAGAATCTGTTTTAGAGGATCGTCTAGGATTGATATAAATTTCTTTCATACACCACTCAAAATAAATTATTCTAAGTTAGACTATTACTTTTTATGTTTTTTGGCCCTGAGATAGGATAACAGCCCGAAGAACGACTTACCAATTGGCAATGGGGCTGGAATAACTACAGTAAAGGTAAAACAACACAATCCCGCTCTTTTGGTTTACTATTAAGGTGATAATAAACCAAAAGAGTTTTACTTTAGATAGGGTAACCTTAAAGGATTACCCTATCTCGTCCATTATGAACTTTTCGAATTTGTGTGGCCAAGCTATTTAGAATTGATTTGGCGGTCTTGCCATAGGTTGAAGAGCTTGGAGAAGATATCAGAATAAACGGCAGAAAACTAAAAGCCAGCACCTACTTTACCGGAAATCTTAGAAAACCATTCCTTACCCTTTTTGTTCTGGAGACAAAAATATTCAGTTTTAACGAAACTTGCATTAGAAAGGGTGAATTTGTCTTATCGAATAAGTGGAGCATAAATTTCTATTTGAAGTTCAGAAAAGGTAGTCTCTAAAAATATTGTAGCATAGTAGTTGGGAAAACACTAAAACTCAAATCAAAGGAAATATCATTTGAGATATTTGGCATCTTTGGGAGTTCCCTATGGTGCTACCCGTTTTGTTGACAATCTTACCGACAAAATGGACGTAAACTCCAGTTGTTGTTTCAACTAAATTCCAAACAAGAGATTCTAAATAGCTGTTGATGATACCTAGCCTCCAGGGAGTTTTCACTAATTGGCCCTTTGTCTATGTGACGGTCAGTTGATGCTGAGGCTCGCAAAATGATTTTTAAGGGATCTCATCCTCTTAAAACCTTCATCTTCTGCAAGAACTGCACATAGGAGAGGTCACCAAAAAGTGGCGGACACGCCAAGCTTGGTACATTGGATGATTACAAGTGGCGAATGATATCCTCACGTCTATAGGTATCTTGCTTTATACAAGATACCTGCTTTATACAAATACAAATTCTAAATGATTATTATATTGAAGGTGAACGGAGAACACACGCTTTATTCTTCAAGAAAGCAGGGCTATTTCTATTTAGAGTTACCTAAATACATCGTAGGTTTTGACCGAAGAGATCAAATATATATTCTTTGGGTATCTTGTCCACGGACGAAAGTTGCAACCAAATAACATCAAATCAAGTGCAGAGGCAACATCACTGATGGTTACATTCTTATTTTTATATCACAGGTCCATAAGTTCAGATTTAGCTTTGGTCATTGTGATGTTGAGTTTTGGAGTAGAATTTATAAATCATGTATTACATCAAACAGTTCGTGGTAACGAACTGTAGTAAGGAGCGACCCGGCTCAATAGTAACCAGAAGTCTAAAAAATGAAATTTTGATACCAATACCTACATCAAAAGAATCGCATTTTAATGCTGATTTTAAATATATAAGTTTCATCAAGTTTAGTCTTACCCAGCAAAAGTTACGAGCCTGAGAAAATTTGCGTTATTTTAGAAAATAGGGGGAAATGCCCCCTAGAAGTCATAGAATCTTAACGAAAATCACACCATCAGATTCAGCGTATCAGAGAACCCTACTGTAGAAGTGTCAAGCTCCTATCTACAAAAATGTGGAATTTTGTATTGTTTGCCAGAAGGCAGATCACGGATGCGTGTTTATTTGTTTATTTGTTTTTTTTCCCCAGGGGTGATCGTATCGACCAAGTTGTCCTAGAATGTTGTAAGAGGGCTCATACTAACGGAAATGAAAAGTTCTAGTGCCCTTTTTAAGTGACCAAAAAATTGGAGGGCACCTAGGCCCCCTCTCACGCTAATTATTTTACCAAAGTCAACGGATCAAAATTCTGAGATAGCCATTTTATTCAGCGTAGTCAAAAAACCTTATAACTATGTCTTTGGGGACGACTTACTCCCCCACAGTCCCCATGGGAGGGGCAACAAGTTACAAACTTTGACCAATGCTTACATATAGTAATGGTTATTGGGAAGTGTACAGGCGTTTTCAGGAGGATTTTTTTGGTTGGGGGAGGGGTTGAGAAGAGGGGGATATGCTGGGGGAACTTTCCATCGATAATTTGTCATGGGGAAAGAAAATCTCCATGAAGGGAGCGCAGGATTTACTAGCATTATTTAAAAAAAATGAAAAAATAAATATGAAAAAGTTCTTTCAGCTGGAAGTAAGGAACAGCATTAAAACTTAAAACAAACAGAAATTATTACCCATTTGAGGGGCTCACCTCCTCCTAATACCTCGCTCTTTACGCTAAAGTATTTTAGTAATTTCAACTATTTATTCTACGGCTTTTGTGATTCTGGGGTCATTCTTAATGAATTGGGACAAAACTTAAGCTTTAGTGTAAAGAGCGAGGATCTGACAAGGGGGCGAACCCCCTCATATATGTAATAAAAATATGAGAATACAAAAGTTCTTTACGTAAGCTAATTTATAAATTACGTAAATCTTTTACTAATAAAAATATTCGTAAAAAATTTAAAGTTCTAGTTGCCTTTTTAATTAACCAAAAAATCGGAGGGCAACTAGGCTTCCTCTCCCGCTCTTTTTTTCTCAAAATCACTCGATCTAAATTATGAGAAAGCCATTTAGCCAAAAAAAAAAAAAAAAATGCAAATTTCGTTTTAATTATTCCTCTGCGGAGAGCCAAAATCAAAACATGCATTGATTCAAAAACGTTCAGAAATTAAATAAAAAAAATAAGTTTTTTTTAACTGAAAGTAAGGAGCGACATTAAAACTTAAAACGAACAGAAATTACTTCGTATATGAAAGGGGCTGCTTCCTCATCAACGCCCCGCTCTTAACGCTAAAGTTTTTTACTGTTTTAAAAAGAAGAATTGAGAGACAGAGTCAAACTTTAGCGTAAAGAGCGGGGCGTTGATGAGGAAGCAGCCTCTTTCATATACGAAATAATTTCTGTTCGTTTTAAGTTTTAATGTCGCTCCTTACTTTCAGTTAAAAAAAACTTATTTTTTTTTATTTAATCACAAACTAACACCACATCATATATATCATAAACTTACATCACAAACTAAAATTATAAATTGAACCACTGAAAATGATATTAGTTGCAGTGTATGCAAATATTGGTGCTTGATATTTAAAAGGTTGACCATACCCGACATAAAGGTTCCCCTTTTGGGTTGATTCCAATGCACTTAACAGAGTTTCCATATTATTATTAAATAATTTGCTTGAACTGAAATAAATGATTTGAATTTTCCTGGGTCAAAAAGAACGTCCTTTACCTGAGTACAATATTTTTCTTATCACTGCCCTTGCGTATACTCATTTGCGATACTTAAGGTGAAATTAATCTAAGCTTCCTACATTATGTGGCTTTTCGAGAAACACCGAAGGTCTCAAGCCAAAGAACACCTTATATTTAATTAAAAAAAAAATAAAAGTGCAAAGGGTTCTAGGCGTTTAACCCCCCCTCGCCCCCCAGAAAATGCCACCCACCCTGCAGAAAATACCCCCACGGAAAAAACAACCCCGCCGAAAATAACCCCCCTTCCCGTAGAAAATAGAATTTTCTAAATTTGAAAATTTTATTTGAGTTTTTTTATAGTTTCGTGGAGAAGTGCTGAGCAAAGTGAAAAAGAGAAACTGACACACCATTGGTATCTTAAAAACTTATTCTAAATACAAGTATCCTAAAATCCATTTTCGTTGAAAAACCACCATATGAACTTCTGCAATTTTTGGCAGTATTAGGTTCCAAATTAAAAAAAAAAGACGAAAAAGATGTAGACAAAAAATCATCAAAATTAAACTAAAAACATATGACACCAGGAAGTTTGAGAAGATTTAGCTTTCATTTGAAAGCATAGTTGGCATTGGAAATTATCCCAGAAAGTTTCTTCCGAAGGATTTCAGATGAAAATTTTTTCTTAGCGTTATTCATTTGAAAAAGACTAATTTCTGATTGTTTTCAAAATCACGCCGGTAATCCCTTACTCGGTGGAAAAATTTCACAGCAAAAAGCCAGCAAAAGGTATTTTCCAGCATTTTTTTTGGGGGGGGGGAGGGGAGTGCAAAAGAAACTTAAAAAACCAATCAAAAATGTGAAATTGATATCTACTCTCTTATGGTTTACGGGAATATTTTTAGTCTACGTTATTTATGAAGGTAAACAAAACCATAAAAACCAAAAATGAGAAGAACTTATTCCGCACAGGAGGGGGTCTGCCTCTTCCTCATCCACACCTCCATTTCAAGGTCACGGAAACTTCAGAGTGTGCTCATTAGGTCAGAAATTGAGAGTTCTAGTCCTGGAGAACAACCAGCCATGTCGGGGACGAATTTTTTTTGGGGGGGAGGGTCCATCGGGGGTATCTTCTGTGGGGGGTATTTTACATGAAGGGGTACATTCTGCGGTAGGGTATTTTCCGGGGGCGGGTAGACGCCAGCCACCGTCAAAAAGTTAACTTATATATTTTTTTCGATAACCATTTTGTACATGCTGCGTGACATCCTAGATAGTGAATATATGTCCCGCTCCAGAAGAAACCGAAAGAAAAAAAGGGGGGCAAGAAACGTGCAGCAAGGTTAGAATAGACTGATTCAACGCCACCTAAGTCTTCTCGTCCTGGTGGGTAAACCCTTCCCGAGAAGAACTTTACACACAAATCATCACCAATGCTTCCTATATTTCAATAGTAAACAGTGTATTTGAACTTCATCGGTTTACGTCTGGGACATGTTTTCGTTAGCCAACCTAACGAACTTCAACCTAAGTGAAAGTTCCAACTGATTGGTTCTTCTATGTGAAATTTCAAGCCAATAAAAAGAACAAATATTGTTGGGTCACAAGATTTTTTGGGGAGCATGGCCTCTGTTTCTTCACAATGAAAATCTAGCATATAAAAATTCTCAGCCCAAAAAGTAAGGACATGTGTACTCACACTCTTTTTACTGTAATCTACAAAGGTGGAGTACTTACCTTTGTAGCAAGAAGTGAAATTCTTTATCCTTGCATCGTCAAGAAAGAGCTATAAGAGGAAAAAGTGATAAGGAAATAGTTCCATACTGAGATACCATAAAACAAGTTTGGCCTAGAAATAAAATCAAAATTAAACGTTATTTTCCTAAGGATTAAAATATAAGGCATAAAAATGGCAAAAACAAGGCAGGTATTTCACAATCAGTTCACAGATCAATTTCCTTTTTATAGAAAAAACGCAAAAATAGATTTGTAATTTTTGATTATATAATACTTCCTTAAGTCCTATTCAACCTCACTGGAAATTTTTGGGCTTTTCATTTCAATGCCCTTGGAAAGAACTCAGTAAGTGTCTCAGTACAATGTTATTCATGATAATTGGATATGCCTCTTGCAAAACTTATGATAAATGTTATTGGTTTTCAAACCTTTTAAAGTTCTCTGGTTCCTTTTAGTACCTTACCCAAAATGTCTCAATCCCTTAAGCTGAGAAATCAGATCAAAGGTTTTTTGTACCTTCTAAGAGATTTCTGCAGATACCAGGTGACATTTCATCACGGTCAAAGATCATTATTGCAGCCCGTATATGGCTTCTTCTATAAGATTTCTGCAAAAGCAGTTTTTCACAGTCCAAATTCATGGTTGCAGTCGGTTTTTTCTACTTTCTAGATGAGCTCCAAAAATGGCCGGTAGCAAATCCACAGTGGTCCAGGATCATGGTTGCAGTCAGTCTCTAGCTCTATCTAGAAGATTGCCGTGGTTAGTAGTCCATAACAGTTAGGGCTCATGGTTCACAGTCCATATCCGGCTCCTTCTAGCAGATTGTTTGTGTACATCGCAGTCCAGCTTAATGTTGAAGTCAATCTCTAGCACCTTCTAGAAAATTGCCACGTATAGCAGTTCACCATAATCCAGCTCATGGTTGCAGTCAATCTCTAGCACCTTCTAGAATACACCACGTATAGCAGTTCATCATAGTCAAGCTTATGGTTGCAGTCAATCTCTAGTACCTTCTAGAATACACCACGTATAGCAGTTCATCATAGTCAAGCTTATGGTTGCAGTCAATCTCTAGCACCTTCTAGAATACACCACGTATAGCAGTTCATCATAGTCAAGCTTATGGTTGCAGTCAATCTCTAGCACCTTCTAGAATACACCACGTATAGCAGTTCATCATAGTCAAGCTTATGGTTGCAGTCAATCTCTAGCACCTTCTAGAATACACCACGTATAGCAGTTCATCATAGTCAAGCTTATGGTTGCAGTCAATCTCTAGTACCTTCTAGAAGATTGTCGCGTACAGCAGTTCATTATAATCCAGCTCATAGTTGCAGTCAATCTGTAACACCTTCTACGAGATTATCACATATAGAAATGCATCATAGTCCAAGCTCCTGGTTGCCAACCTTCTCTGGCTACATTATCATAAATAGCAGATAGGAGTCCAAGCTCATTGTCGCATTCACTCTCTGGTTCCTTCTAGAAAATTATTGCAGATAGCAGTCGGTCACAGTTCAAATTAATGGTTGCAATCCGTCTACGGATCCTTCTGACAATATTGTCGAATATGAGCCATATCCTTTGGTTCACATACAAAAATAGATTCGATTCGATTAAAGTCGGGAAATAGTGTAGGCTCAACTTGAGGATGTTTCTTGCCAAATTAAGTATTTTTTTTATGATAAACACTACCAGTATATCTTTGTTCCATAGAGTGTCTAAATTGAAAATATGAGTCATCAAGAAACAGTTTTCTGTTTTATTTTGCTTAAACATACCAATGTATGAATTTCTCATTTTAAATAGAGTTTAACGATTTAGTGTTCGCTTACTAGTTTACACTTTCCTTAGTCTGTACCTTGAATTGTCGTACTGACATTTTTAGTTTGAAAAACAAAATGAATGGCCACAGGAACCGCACATGTAAACTGCAGGTCACAGACAGGGACGTGATTTCCTATAGGTCCCCTCCAGACCTAATTTTGCCCCCTCCCCCCTCCCTAGCTGAAATTTAGTTTCTGAAAAAAACTTGTCTTAATTAAGAAAGCCTGCAAAATTCAAGTATCCCGATAAATCGGTCAGTTTTTTTTAGTATATCTTTATCTTTATGGTAATGTGTGATTCATTCTTCCGTTTTCACAATCATTTTCACTTGATTTGGGAAAATCGGCTCCAGCTTTGCCCCCCCCCCGGATTTTGAGGAAAATACGCCACTGGTCACAAAGTAACCATCAATTTCCAAAGGACTTTATGATAATTTTAATCGATCGGGATTTTTTTTTAAAGTAGGCTTACACTGGAATTCGTAATGTGTGGATTATGAAGGGAGAGGCTGGCAAAGACGATTTGCGTGACTTCTCAATTGAAAAAGATGTGTTTCAATTCATTTTTACATTTTCGATTAACCTCCATAATCATCTTAGAAATCAGTATAAAACCGACACAGTTGCGGGTGTTTCAGAGTCCATCAAATTAGGATTATCGATCACATTAAAAAAGTTTTACCTTCTGTTTTACTTGGAAAACCCAAAAAGTAATGATTTAACATAGTGATCAAATTAGTATTATTAGTTCCAATAAACAAGGTTTACTTTCTGTTTTACTCGGAAAACCAAAAAGTAATGATTTAACCGAGTGATCAAATTAGGATTATCGATCACAATAAACAAGGATTACTTTCCATTTTACTTGGAAAACCTGAAAAGTAATTATTTAACCTAGTGATCAAATTAGGATTATCGATCACAATAAACAAAGTTTACTTTCTGTTTTAATTGGATAACCCAAATAGCAATGATTGAACCTAGTGATTAAAGTAGGATTATCGATCACAATAAACAAGGTGTACTTTCCGTTTTAATTGGAAAACCCAAAAAGTAATCATATAACCTAGTGATCAAATTAGGATTATCGATCACAATAAACAAAGTTTACTTTCTGTTTTAATTGGATAACCCAAATAGCAATGATCGAACCTAGTGATTAAAGTAGGATTATCGATCACAATAAACAAGGTTTACTTCCGTTTTAATTGGAAAACCCAAAAAGTAATCATATAACCTAGTGATCAAATTAGGATTATCGATCACAATAAACAAAGTTTACTTTCTGTTTTAATTGGATAACCCAAATAGCAATGATCGAACCTAGTGATTAAAGTAGGATTATCGATCACAATAAACAAGGTTTACTTTCCGTTTTAATTGGAAAACCCAAAAAGTAATCATATAACCTAGTGATCAAATTAGGATTATCGATCACAATAAACAAAGTTTACTTTCTGTTTTAATTGGATAACCCAAATAGCAATGATCGAACCTAGTGATTAAAGTAGGATTATCGATCACAATAAACAAGGTTTACTTTCCGTTTTAATTGGAAAACCCAAAAAGTAATCATATACCTAGTGATCAAATTAGGATTATCGATCACAATAAACAAAGTTTACTTTCTGTTTTAATTGGATAACCCAAATAGCAATGATTGAACCTAGTGATTAAAGTAGGATTATCGATCACAATAAACAAGGTTTACTTTCCGTTTTAATTGGAAAACCCAAAAAGTAATCATATAACCTAGTGATCAAATTAGGATTATCGATCACAATAAACAAGGTCTACTTTACTTTCCGTTTTAATTGGAAAACCCAAAAAGTAATCATATAACCTAGTGATCAAATTAGGATTATCGATCACAATAAACAAAGTTTACTTTCTGTTTTAATTGGATAACCCAAATAGCAATGATCGAACCTAGTGATTAAAGTAGGATTATCGATCACAATAAACAAGGTTTACTTTCCGTTTTAATTGGAAAACCCAAAAAGTAATCATATAACCTAGTGATCAAATTAGGATTATCGATCACAATAAACAAAGTTTACTTTCTGTTTTAATTGGATAACCCAAATAGCAATGATCGAAACTAGTGATTAAAGTAGGATTATCGATCACAATAAACAAGGTTTACTTTCCGTTTTAATTGGAAAACCCAAAAAGTAATCATATAACCTAGTGATCAAATTAGGATTATCGATCACAATAAACAAAGTTTACTTTCTGTTTTAATTGGATAACCCAAATAGCAATGATTGAACCTAGTGATTAAAGTAGGATTATCGATCACAATAAACAAGGTTTACTTTCCGTTTTAATTGGAAAACCCAAAAAGTAATCATATAACCTAGTGATCAAATTAGGATTATCGATCACAATAAACAAGGTCTACTTTCCGTTTTAATTGGAAAACCCAAAAAGTAATCATATAACCTAGTGATCAAATTAGGATTATCGATCACAATAAACAAAGTTTACTTTCTGTTTTAATTGAATAACCCAAATAGCAATGATCGAACCTAGTGATTAAAGTAGGATTATCGATCACAATAAACAAGGTTTACTTTCCGTTTTAATTGGAAAACCCAAAAAGTAATCATATAACCTAGTGATCAAATTAGGATTATCGATCACAATAAACAAAGTTTACTTTCTGTTTTAATTGGATAACCCAAATAGCAATGATTGAACCTAGTGATTAAAGTAGGATTATCGATCACACTAAACAAGGTTTACTTTCCGTTTTAATTGGAAAACCCAAAAAGTAATCATATAACCTAGTGATCAAATTAGGATTATCGATCACAATAAACAAGGTCTACTTTCCGTTTTACTTGGAAAACCCAAAAAGTAATGATATAACCTAGTGAGTGCTATAGTATAGACAGCGCAAGGAGAGGAGATTTAGATCAAGCATTTTAAGAAAACTAAAAGCAAATAAAAGAAAACCCAAAGAAATGTTAAGCTGAATATTACTCTGCTGAATATAGCCCCACGATCGGATATAAGCGTTTGTTCTGGAACTTGAATCAGAAAAAGAATGTTGAAAAGAATATCACTCTTTTCATGAAATGATTTTTTAGGGCATTTTAAAGACATTTTGCGCTGTAAGCCAGCCACGATACAAGTCAATATATTACAACTAGGAATGGGCAACAGGCCGACATTACCACTATATCGAGTATATAGCATATAGTCTCACTGTTCTGAAATAGGTATGATAATGTATCTATACCATTAGATCGGTGTTATAGCTGTTCAAAAATTGTTGTCTTCAACAATCCTGTCTACTTTCCTCTTTTTTCCAACACAGTGCAATTCAATGTAAATAAGTTATTCTCTTGTTTTTATTTTTATTTATTTAATAATAATTGTTGGCAAGAAACTTAACATAAACACATTCCCTCAGATGCCACAGTGAGATATGGAGGAGGGATAACCAAACCAATAAAAAAGAAACGAAAAAAAAATAACGTAAGCCTAAGAAGGGGTTTAAAAACCAAGCCCAATGAAAACATCATATACCGAACTACCACTCCCTTAAGACTCCATATTCAACTCCTTCCTTAAAACACCTCAATAAAAACAAACCACTACCTTTACTGATTAATACTAATTATTCCATCAACTACGCATCCCACCACATTAATCATTAAAATCATATTTACAAAACAAGTAATTACACTGGTATTTTACGTTGCAATATCGATTTTTTGAGATCCAATCTCACAGTCAAGCTATGCTTACAATCAGTAACTAACATTAGAAAGTATTAAGAAAATCATGTAGAAACAAGAGCTAAGAGCTCAAATGGCACTTGTGACGAGTTTGGAAGAGCCAAGAGCTCGTATGACATGAGCTCTAGCAAAATTCTAAGAACCAATAGATTGATATAAAAGTAAAATCGGAGGCTTGAGGCCGGTTGGAATTTAAAATAAGAGCTCTGAGACACGAGGTCCATCTAAATATCGAAACTCATTAAGATTCGATCACCCACTGGTAAGTTAAAAATACCTATTTTTTCTAATGTTTCCACTCCCTTCGGCCCTCCAGATGGTCAAATCGCGAAAAATAATTTTATCAAGTCAATTTGAGGAGGTCACTGACACGCCCACCAATTTTCATCGTCCTAGCACGTCCAGAAGCACCAAACTCGCCAAAGCACTGGACCACCCTAACTTCCCCAAAGAGAGCAGATCCAGTCCAGCTACATCAATCATGTACCTACGACATTTGCTTATTCTACTCACCAATTTTCATCCCGGTCTCTCCACTCTAAGCGTTTTCCGAGATTTCCAGTTTCCCCTCCAACTCCCCCCAATGTCACAAGATCTGGTCGGGATTTAAAATAAGAGCTCTGAGACATGAGTTCCTTCTAAATATCAAATTTCATTAAGATCCGTTTACCCGTTCGTAAGTTAAAAATACCTCATTTTTTCTAATTTTTTCGAATTTTAATAAATTCGAATTCCTGGTCGGGATTTAAAATAAGAGCTCTGAGACATGAGTTCCTTCTAAATATCATTTAATTAAGATCCAATCACTTTTTCTTAAGTTAAAAATACCCATTTTTTCTAATTTTTCAGAATTAATCTTCCCCCCAACTACCCCAAAAAGAGCGAATCCGTTCCGGTTATATCCATCACATATCTAGGACTTGTTCTTATTTTTCCCACCAAGTTTCATCCCGATCCCTCCACCCCAAATGTTTTTCCAAGATTTTAGGTTCCCCTCCTACTCGCCCCAATGTCAGCGAATCCGGTCGGGATTTATAACAGGAGCTCTGAGGCACGATGTCCTTCTAAATATCAAATTTCATTAAGATCCGATTACTCCTCCGTAAGTTAAAAATACCTCATTTTTTCTAATTTTTCAGAATTAAAAAATCCCCGAAGAGAGCGAATCCGTTCTGGTTATGTCAATCACGTATCTAGGACTGGTACTTATTTTTCCCACGAAGTTTCATCCCGATCCCTCTACTCCAAGCGTTTTCTAAGATTTTAGGTTTCCCCGTCCAACTCCCCCCCCCCAATGTCACTGGATCCGGTCGGGATTTAAAATAAGAGCTCTGAGGGACGATATCCTTCTAAATATCAAATTTCATTAAGATCCGATTACTCCTTCATCCGGCTGGGATTTAAAATAAGAGCTCTGAGACACGATATCCTTCGAAATATCAAATTTCATTAAGATCCGATCACCCGTTCGTAAGTTAAAAATACCTCATTTTTCTATTTTTTCCGAATTAACCGCCCCCCCCCAGATGGTCGACTATTTATAATTTAATCTGGTCTGGTCCCTGATACGCCTGCCAAATTTCATCGTCCAAGCTTATCTAGAAGTGCCTAAACTAGCAAAACCAGGACAGACAGACCGACAGAATTTGCGATCGCTATACGTCCCTTGGTAAATACCAAGTGCTATAAAAACATGACAAAATAGCTAATATAGAAACTGGAACGGACCGCAACAGGTAAACTAAAAACACATAATCTTTTTCTGTTTTTTGTTAAGTAAACAAAACAGAATCAGGTACTTTGAACACAAAACAGAAAGTGGGAACAGTGCTGATGCTTCTTCAGAAGTAGACATAGCTTAAACAGCTGAGTAAACGATCTAATTAATTATTTATTTGAAATTACTTCAGGCTCATTTATAAAAAAAAAAACAACTCGGTTAACAAACAAAGCGGAATATTATTTTTAACTTAGTTGTACTTTTTAAATATATTATTTTGGCGTAAACATTAAGAAAAAAAAAACATAATACAATGCCAGTGAAATAAAACGGCGCTTTAGATATCAGCTGATGTTTATTAATTTGCTGATAGACAGTTGATTCATGTAAGCCAGTAACATGATAAAAAATAAAATGAAAATGTTAAGATAAACACACATTCACATTAAACGTTAAACCCATTTGCGTTCATCCACAAGGAGGGAAGATCATTTTTCAGGACAACCGAAACGTTTCAAGGACATTTAAATTTGTTTTTCATTTTTCTGGTATTTTCCATGACTGGAAAATTGGTCATTAATTTTCCAGGACGCGTGGGAGCCCTAACATAGTGTATTTTATTAATACAACTTCACTTTAAAAACATGCCATAAACAGTCCATAATATAACACAATTTGTAGAGTTCAAAAACGTACAACACAATTCAGAAATCTTTCAACTAGAGGATTGAAAATATGTCTTATCCAGTTTTTGGCCAGTCTCCCTGATTCTCTATGAAGTTTACGCTCTTCTGTAAATTGGACAGGTCTTTATAAATCCACTAGCAGAAGTTGTCAATTTTGGAAATTAAGTTTTGAAAGAAGTATGAGATTCACCCTCTGGTTTTGGGTCGGACATAAAGACATGTATTGCTTTTAAGGTACAGTCAAGACAAAATATTACAACGGGACAGATTGAAACCCAGAGACCCCCCCCCTAGCCTTAAGAGTAAGCATGGGTACTGTCCTCTTTTTCTGAACAAGCAGAAAAAAAATAAACAGGGCTTGAATGAAACAGCTGTTTTTAGAATGCGTAAAGGTAAAAAAAATCTAAATTAAATTTTTGGCTTATCATCAAAAAGTTAATTATAGCATCAGCTGTTCAAGCTTTAAAATTTATCATTTAAAAATCGTGCTTTCCCCTCCTTTGAAAATTGTCCGGGAATACTGCTTTCACACGAAATAATCGGCGAGCAAACATACCTGTTCGCTCGACACACTAGTAATAGCACGCTAAGATGATTTAAAGCGGTTTTTGGCAGCTCTGGAAAGACCTCTTAGTGTTGAATCTTGAAAATGAATGGGTGTCCTATATGAAAAAAATTGCCACAGGCAGTACATTTCTCTGGTGGTAACACTTTTGAGGAAACCTAGTATTATTGCAGAATTTTTTCCTCAAAAAAGAGCAGTTTTTATAATATAGGGACGAAAATTTTCTGTGCAGACAAATTTCGCCATCATTTTTTTTTCTTTATGGGAATATTCTTTCATTTTCCCATTCTTTTTTTCGAAAATGCGCCTTTATGTTTATATAGCATCTCCTTGAACTTCCCAGAAATCCATACTAATTATTTGAGACATTTCAAAAATAAAATAATTTTCAGCATGAAATTACGCAGTCAGGTCAAAGTCAATAAAGTTTAAGCAGAGCCCATAGTTGACTTAGAGGGGGCAGTTTCCCTCTCCAGACCATGCTTTCCCCTTCCCACATCCTGATGTTTGGAAGCCATCTTAAACAAAAGTATGAAAGCAGAAAAATACACTGGAAAATGGCACTTCTTGTCGTTACCTCGCGGCCTAAAACAGCCTTTTAAGATTAGTTATTTCTTAGCCAATTTGTGTGAAAATTTTTTAAAAGATAAATTAATGGCTTAAAGGTACTTCACATATTTTTACGGCGCTTTGCACAAGAAAATATTATTCTAGGCCCTCCACCGAATTAATTCTTAAGTGAATAAGTAATGTGAAATTTCAGAAATTCTGAATTTCAAAGAAACTTTTTCAAAGACTCTTTGCTACATAATACTTTCTTTAAGTATTCTCTTCTCTTAAATAGGTTTTCAAAGGGATACAAATATAAGGATAACTGCACAATCTGGTAACTTATTTCAAAAATTTCCGTCGCTTTGTGGCAGAAAATACTTTCTCCAATACAAGCACTTGCTCTATCATAGAAATTTTTATTACATCAAACTTTTGTTTTAAGAATACGAGTGAGCATGCTTTTGACTATGAAGGCACATTTTCATGGTCCATTCCCAAAGGAAAAGGGGCAGTAGCACCCACGACTGTAAATATCACAAATAGACAATCCAAGAATGCTAATTTTATTTCTAAGCCCCCCCCCCCCCCAGAAACTCTGGATCTACTAATTTTTCAAAGAAGTAATATACGAAAAAAATGCAATTCCCCCTCTGGTTTTGTAAAAATTTGCACTTCTGTATTTATGCAAATTAATGAGAAAAGAGTCTATAGGAAAGCTCTACGTCACTCTGAAAGATACACAAGTGGTTGATTCTCAAAAGAGTTTAAGGCATTTACGGCAGAGTTGCTAACGCTGTCGGAGTGTCTTACGATTTTGATATTTGCTGTTATCCAACAATAACTGGAACCAGCTTTCCTCACTTGACTCAACCATAGTCTCAAGGACTTCATCAGTACCAAGGTGAGTTGAAATGGGCTCTCTTGCGGTTATCTTAATGTACCTTAATGTTAACATTTACACACATACCTGCTCTAATCTGACTCAAAGGCCGTAATTCTGCTGAATTACAAAGGCCGTAATTCTCAAAGGCCGTAATTCTGCTGAAACAATCTAGCAGCACTATTTGATATGTTAGACAACACTGAGTTCCATCATTACTTACGTTCCGAATTTAAAATTGTATGAGGCGCAACCACACTTCTATACAATTTCAAACAATGATTTAAAACAGTATTTTGTAAGTTCGAAATTCCCAAATATCTCATTCAAGTATCAGTAAAATAAAACCGGAAATAGAAGAAAATAGGTGGAAAAAAATAAAAATAGGACGAGATAGATACCGTAAAAACAAAAAAAGAACAGGTCAATAAAAAACAGGTCATCTGTTTCCTTTTTATTCTACAAATGGGTAGTGTTTTAAAGGTTTACGCCACCATGAGCGTCAATTGAGAGGGAGGAGGTGTGACTCAACTACAAGACCTTCGGGAGCAAAGGTTGGGGAGCAAAATTGTGCACAATTACTAAACCTTTACGGGAGCATTTTCATTTAAAAATGTTGGTTTTTTTGGTATTTTCATTGAACGAATCGAAAAAACTGTCAAATTTATCACCATCCTCTAAATTTTGAAAAATACCCCCCTCACCGAAAAAAAATTACTTTTGATAAAATTAAAATTCTTTTTCATTAGGGAAACCAGGAATATAAAAATTCAAAGAAGTAAAATTATACCCATTGCTCTAAGATCTAGTAGTACAGAAGACCATAAGCAGAAGTTCCTTTTGTTAATACTTCAATATTTTGGTGGTGCTTACTTGGAACTATTAAAGTTTCTTACAAACCAATTGACATGAGAGCTAGGTTCAAAAGTATTAGAATGTTTCTAAAAGCACAAAATTCAAGGAAATTACATAAAAAAGTTTTATTTAGACTTCAGTCCTTTTATTTATAAATCCTTCAAATCCAGTTTAATCTAGCCTTTATATGGTCTGTATTAATTAAAACTTTCATCCTTTAATCAGGGAACCGTTCCTAACCTGTCAAAGAAAGTGGAAACCTATTTGGAACAATAAAAACTTGCTATGGGAGCGAGATGAGGAACGAATTGGAATGATATTATCTTCATCCATGAAAGTTTTTCCAAATCAAAGCATGCAGTGCGAGATCTGGATCAAACTCCATCAAAATGACGCTTAAACACAAGGCATGAACCGTTTACAATAAAAGACGAAATCAGTCTATGGAGATTGGATAACTGATTATCGGCACTTGCCGGTTAAATCGTCTAAAAAAAGAATAGGAATCATGTAAGATTGGAAACTGGCAAAAAAAAGTCGAAAAATCATCAACGCTATCTAGCATTTGGTAATTTTATTCTTTCTATGCTGCCTGGCTGTCGCTTCAAATACTTTTAAATACAGGAGAAAACAAAGGAAGCTAAATTATATCACCAGCAGGACTACCAAGATAGCCTACTATTTATTTATCCTTCCAAGATTCTCTCAAGCTAACCTATACCTACTTTTTGCAGACTGGATTTTAACTTAAAATAGTTCTTGAAAAAAACCTAACTATTTCCTTTACAGAGAATCTATAGCCGGTGATGCCAATTGAGATAAAGGAGTCGCCATCTCCCTGTATTTGGAATAATTCCTTTTTGTTTTCTTTTATTGAAAATGTTTTATTCGTAGTAATATTGAAAAAAAAAAAACACTAGATTTTGAAGAATGAATTTTTACCCCCTCTTCTAATTTCCGCAGCTTGACGCCACTAGCTTTACCTATACAAAATTGAAAAATGTTTTTTTTTTTGTAGTAATATTGAAAAATACACTAGATTTTGAAGAATGAATTTTTACCCCCTCTTCTAATTTCTACAGCTTGACGCCACTACCTTTACCTATACAAAATTGAAAAAAAAAACACTAGATTTTGAAGAATGAATTTTTACCCCCTCTTCTAATTTCTACAGCTTGACGCCACTAGCTTTACCTATACAAAATTGAAAAAAAAACACTAGATTTTGAAGAATGAATTTTTGCCCCCTCTTCTAACTTCTACAGCTTGACGCCACTACCTTTACCTATACAAAATTGAAAAAAAACACTAGATTTTGAAGAATGAATTTTTACCCCCTCTTCTAACTTCTACAGCTTGACGCCACTACCTTTACCTATACAAAATTGAAAAAAAAAACACACTAGATTTTGAAGAATGAATTTTTACCCCCTCTTCTAACTCCTACAGCTTGACGCCACTACCTTTACCTTTACAAAATTGAAAAAAAAACACTAGATTTTGAAGAATAAATTTTTACCCCCTCTTCTAATTTCTAAGCTTGACGCCACTAGCTTTACCTATACAAAATTGTGTAATTATACAAACCATCCAATTTCTTACTTTTCCAATAAAGACACCAGACACTACACTGTCAGAGGTACTAATAGCTTTCAATCACTACACTTCCATGTTATATCGCCAAAAATCCCACTCTTACAAGTTCTCCATTTTCTTTAGACTACAACGCCACCATCATGAAACTTTCTCAGAAGAAAGCCTTATACAAGGATCTAAAACGCATCTCTCTGCACGCATAATCTAGTCTCAATTTCTGTGAATAATAATGAGATGTGTTTTAGCACAATGTTTAGCTGAAATCAAGATACTTACCATTCCATTGTGATCGATATAGTAGAAATATTCCCGAATTCCTTTACCCAAAACGTTTCCTTGAATATAACTCCGCCAATCTGTAAACCTTTTGAAAGTGCTAGTGTTTAAAAAGTTTCTTGGATGCCTTATTATCATTCTCAACTAAAAAAAAAACAAACACAATAGGTAAAGGTATCAAAAGAATTTATTAGTAGATTCCAATATAAAGTTTACAATAGACTGGTAAAAATTAGCTTAAATTTACTTGAAACAATAAGTTAATAACAAGAAACAATACATTAAAAGTTACAATACCTAGTGCAAATTCCATATCCTCCCCCCCCCCCCCAGAGAATGGCTAAATATAATATTAAAAAATGTAAAAATTATCTGCTAGAGATTTCGGGAGGGGGTGCAGCTAGATTCAAAGTCCACCTCTAGCTTTCTTGCCCAGCCTGGATCACATGGCACGTTAATTGTCAAAGTTGTATTTCTAATACTGTAGTGCTTTTTTTTAAACTAAGAGTGGGATTTTATACAATTTCACTAATTTCTGTTGTTCCCAATCTTAATTGGGATGCAGTTTTCAGTGATGTACATGGACAAAACAATCTTAAAAAACCAATCTTAGCCTACAAATCTGTCAAGCTTTAAAAATAATAAGTAAATTAAAATATTAGACTGGCTGTCAGTATGGGTCTTCTCAGCACCCGGACCTGGGTATTTTGCAGCTCTCCTGAATAGATTAACAAGCGATTTTCAACAAAAATTTCAGGAGAAATATCTCTCTCTATAATTATATAGTAAATTTTTCCCAAAAAAGAATTGATATGACCAATCGTTTTTTATGTGATGCAATTTATGGTTATGTACATCTAAAAATCTTAAAAATCAATCTTAGCCTACAAATCTATCAAGCTATAAAAATAATAAGTAAATCAAAATATTAGACTGGCTGTCAGTATGGGTCTTCTCAGCACCCGGACCTGGGTATTTTGCAGCTCTCCTGAATAGATTAACAAGCAATTTTCAACAAAAATTTCAGGATAAATATATCTCTCTATAATTATATAGTAAATTTTTCCCAAAAAAGAATAATCATTTTTTATGTGATACAATTTATGGTTATGTACATAACTACATACTGTTACACAATACCACACAGCACAACACACAGTAAATCTGTGTGAAGCTGATTCAGCAAAAAATCAATCCTTAAAGTTTTCTCTTTTTCATCTTTTATACCAACCTAATCTAGGGTATCTGGCTTTTCTGTTATCCCCTTGCAGGTTGTGTCTAAGGATTCAGCCTTTATGTTTCCCAACGACAATTCCACAATAGATATGTCGCTCCTCCTTGATAAACATATTGAGCATATTCGAGCTAGTTGATTAAATAAAAACAGCATTTAGCACCTCATACAATATTTTATGCTTAAGCAGGGTTTAGGCTATAGAATATATTCTTTTTTTGTAAAGCTGATTGCAACCTTGATTACTTGATGAAAAGATCCTATTCCTGGCCATATGACTGGTTAGTTTCTACAGCAGACGACCCCAAAGATAACCTAGCCTATAAAACTTAGGAAAAGTAAATGATCCTATATTTATTATCATCAAAGGACAAACCACAATAACGTCTAAAACATTTTAACAATTAAACAGAGTATGTATCAACAGTCTTGTACTTAAAAAATGAACATATTTAGGTGCTAAAGATCCACGTTTTGTACATGTCACCAATTTTATAGAATAAGTTCCCTATGAAAAGAGGGTCCTCAGACAATTTTTTTAGGGCAGAGGTTCCTTCCTCCCAGTACATCCTTCCAGTGTACATACAAAGCTTTTGTATATATGCATTTCTTTCAAAATATAAAATTTTGGAGTTTTAATAATAATACACATCAGATCATTAAAAAGTAAAAAAGGCAATTGAGTTAGACACCTCGATGTAAACATAATGGCTGTGATAATTAAAAGTACACTTTTGACAGAAGGGGATTATTTAATGGATCTATAATAGCATTTGTCTTCTTTTTGTGCCAAGGAAAAACGAGACATACGCCAAAATGGATTGATTTTGAATTCACTCAGAACACTTTTGACAGAAGAGGATACAGGAAAAACAAGACATCCATCATAATGAAATAATTTTGAATTCACCTTGAATATTTAAATTTAATTTATACCTCTGAAAAGAGCAAAAATTTGGTTTAGTATATGTTCCCTTTATCTCCATTAGTCTCATCCTTCAGAGCGACCACAGCCAACAAACTTTCTTCTATTTTTTTGGCTTTCCTGAAAAGTTACAAAAATGACCTGTGTCACACTTTCAACTATCACAGCCAATAGCTTCTCAGTTTCACTTCCTTAATTAAGAATACTAATAAACCTTTTTTACTGAAATAAGTACTAAAGTGCAATTAGTACTTAATTCTACCTGAGCAAAAAAAAACTGTCTCTAGGACTTTAGCTGAAGTCTCTTACTAAGTATAACATAGTCTTTTTCTTCTGCATCAGGAGGATTTGTTTTATCCATGTTTAGTCCATGCTTCTCAAAAAACCTCCTTGCAATTAAGTTTGCTTTAAAGCAAGTCAAAACCAAGAGCTCCATTTTTGCCTTTTTACCAAGGGTCTCAATTAAACATAGCAGTGCTGATCCAATTCCTTTAGCACGACTATTGGAGTTCACCTGAATTTCATAGAGATAAATCACACTTCTTCCATAGTCCATATCAAAACGAAAGTGACAGTAGGCAATATCCATCCCTACATCAGTAGTGACTATAAAAAATCTCGAATCTTTATGAAGAAGCTCTTTCCTTTTACTACTTTCATTCCATCCCCATTGAGAAAGTGAATAGAGATCATATAAATTATCTTTCAATAAATCGACAACCCAAATCTGCCTTTCTGGGCTAAGTTTTTCAGCCTCTTGATAGGAGACTTGGCAACCAAGTTTTTGAAACTGATTGAAATCAAAAACCTGTGACAGCAAAGAGATGGGATTAATAATTTTCTTTGCAATTTCAACTTGAGTCTGTTTTGTAAGTTTACCAGGACTTATTCTTGCTTTGCCATTCATTGTAGCTGTCTTCCAACTGGAGATTTTATGCTTGGTTAATCACAGGTGACTTGAACACTAAAAAGCACAAAAATTGATAAAAGTTAAATAAAAAATAATAAGATAAATAAATAGTGTCATTAACTAGAATGGAGATACAGACAGCTTCTTATTTATTAAACCAAGCAAAATTTGCATTTTCAAATGAAAGTAAAAAAATGTTAAAAGAGAACAGACATGAATTATGCTTTTTAGGTAAATTTTTATTATTGCTTTATTGGGACTATAATCCATATACATAATTGCAACCTCCTTCACACATAGGATAATTTGTGTGTATTTTAAGCATTTACTATCGTCTTCAATTTCATTCGAAATTTTTATATTGAATTACTTTTATTTAAAACTTCAGTTTTTTCTAAATTTGATCTATAACCTCTTTAAATATCTCGTGTAAGGTTACACTATTCATGAGGACATTTGCATAACAATGTTTTGAAAGTGAAAACTAGTCTTCAAAAGGTCAAGGGGGGGTCTGAAATAACAAAATTGTTTATTCAGGTTATAATTTTTGGATTTTTCAGGGGGGGCAGATGCTTCCCACCCATGCACAAATAAGCATAAGAATGTAGTCTTCTATTTCAGACTCAAATATTTCTGCAATAAGAAGAAAGCTGCCACCTCCTCAGCCTCTATAATACACTCTTAATCTTAGGTAGGTCAGGAGGTAAACTCCTCCCTCAACCCTCGAACTCATCTTAAAGTCTTTTAACCAAAAGTTATGTAATATTGGCCTTAGAATGCAGTTTTTTACAGTTAAGGCCTACATACTCAGTAGTCGGTGTACAACTTATATATATATATATATATATATATATATATATATATATATATATATATATATATGCTTATAATTGTTTATTGTATACATGTTCAAAATTTTTGTCTTTAACCATAAAATTACAGAAATAAATACCATACAAGGAAACAAAGAGTAACAGAACATAAGATTTGATATAACAGTCCATAAGAAAACAAGAGCTAAGAGCTCATATGGCACTTGTGACAAGAGATCAGACCAGGTCTGGTTATGTCAATCATGTATCTAGAACTTGTGCTTATTCTTGAAATCGCCAAAGCACTGGAAATCCCCCCCCCCCACGAGATCGGATCTTGTCCGGTTATGTTAATCCCATATACAGAATTTGTGCTTATTCTTCCCATCAAATTTCATCCCGATCTCTCAACTCTAAGCTTTTTCCAAGATTTCCATCTCACCCCTTAACCCCCCGATGTCCCTGGACCCAATCCAAATTGAAAACGGAGCACCTGCAACATGATATCTTACTATATATCAAGTTTCTTTAAGATCTGATCACCCATTTATGAGATTAACATACCTCAATTTTCCCAATTCAGCTCTTCTTCATGTAAAAATTAGGGCGGTCCAGGATTCGAATCCTGGCCACTAGACCAGCAAACCACACTTAAGAACAACAATCATTTGTTTTATGGCAAACAAAATTCTTCTCAACTATTTCGTTCGCTCGCTCCCCCCCCCCCCAGATGGTCAAATCAGGGAAGCGACTATTTCTAATTTAATCTGGTCAGGTCCCTGATATGCCTGCCAACTTTCATTGTCCTACCTTATCTGGAAGTGCCCAAACTAGCAAAACTGGGACCAATAGACAGAAATTGCAGTCGCTATATGTCACTTGGTAAATACCAATTGCCATAAAAACAAATAACACTTCATCCAAGACAAAAATGTTTGAAAAAAAAAAAACAATCTTGTGTTAGCACAGATTTTTATGAGAACTTTTATGGGAATCCATTTTTACACCCTTTTTGTGGTGTTTCTCCCTTTTTCCTAAAGTCATTTCTCCTTTTTCCCTAAATTATGTAAATTTTCGAATGACCTGGAAATGGTCTTATCAAGGCTTATAGGATAAACAATGATATCGTGGACACTGCCACATTCCAGATAATGAAAAAAATAACCTTATAACAAAGGATGATGAGTTCTAGGGAAGAACTAAAAAGAAATTTTTGGATAAGTGTATATATTTTCATCAAATGTCACAAAGATTAAAATACACAAAATAATTTCAAGCATTGTGTTATAATTCCCTTCTCCTTGGGAAATTTTTTGTATGGTTTATAAGATCAATATAAAATAATATTTTTGCTAACAAGAAACCATGAAATTAGAAAATCCATAATATACTATGAAATATATAAGTTTTGATGGCTTTGTAAGTTGCATTAGTTGCAATTTGTTTCCACAACTGTAATAATGCACAATTTTTTTCTCAGCCTTTTGTCCTTTGATTTATTTTCTTTTTTGGTCTCAGGTCTCATGTCAGCCCTGGATATACCCTTTTATAAGCATACCAATATAACTATGTACAATTCTTCTCATTAAACTGCTTCAGCATTTCTACCCAATGTCTGAAATTTGCTGATTGTGCTGATTTCTGCAAGACTTTAATTGAAAAAAAAATCTGAGTAGGCAAAAGCTTTTCAAAGGAAAAGTAAAGGGCAATATGTAAGTCTAACATGACCAAAAATAAATTCATATTTAATTAATTTATATTAGGTATTTAACAATAATAATTTAGGTATTTTAAAATTAATACAAATTTCTATGCAGGAAAAAATAAGACCTAAAACGAATTAAATCAAAACTAAGACAAACAATCAAGCAAAAGATAGTAGATACTACTATAGATGATTTGACAGAAACAAAAACAAACAGAAACTAAAATGAACTGAGTCAAATTCAAAACAAATAAAACTACTAAATACAAGAGTGGAGTTACTAACTGCTTGAATTTCCAAAAGACTAATGAACAATGTGTTTTTCATTGGCCTTCAAATAGACAAACAAAATCACAAAGCTAATCAAATCTACAGAATAAGAAAGTTATTATATAAATAAGGTATTAGATAAATCATTATCTAATTTTAATGCTTCTAACTTTTTGTGAGTTACTACAAGTAATGAACCTTATTATAACACACACATAAGAAAAAATAATTCATATTCCTTTCATATTTTGACAAAGATGTAATCCAAATTACAAGATAAATGAAAAATCGCTTTTGAGCAATAAAATTAACCAAAATTTCAAAAGAAACAGATGGCAATTATTTTTGCGAGTTATGGGATGGGAAAGTTCAAAAATGCTTCTTCAAAAATGTACACAGACATTTGTAATTTAACTATTTAAAATTTTCTGATATAATATCAGTCAGACAGTTTAGAAGAAACACAACTGCAAAAAATCTGCAAGCTGTATTGTTTCCCATTCATTTCTCAATATCCCAGTGTAGTAATTGACCCTCAATATCCCACCTCCACAGGTGCTTAGGGTTTCCATTCTTTATCCAGCTGTTTTTTTAAAGTGTTCCATGTTCTTTTAGGTGATCCGCTAGGCTAAGTAGAACCTGTTTCTCTGACTAATCCTAATGACATATCACAAAATATGATGAAAATACAAGACTTTAGAAACAAATTTGGGCTATATGTTTGCACATTAGGAGGGAGTAAAGTATAGTGGGTCTGCATGCGAAATGTGCTAGGTACAATTATTCTGTATAGGCTATTATGAAGTAAGAAATGTTTCTAACTTCAAACTGTCTAAATACTTTACCCCATCCCTAATGGAAAAATATATCACCCATCTCATGCTAAGCTGAAAGAAACTGGTTCTACAGTGCATCAATGGATGAGGAGCTTAATAAAGGCACTATAACATATAGGTATTAGCTATTATTTTCATTAGTTTCCTGTTAGCACAGGGTTATACATTTGGTAAACGTTTAGTTTCATCACAAGCTGTTGAAAGTGTGTATTACTGCATATAGCAAGTTTCTGATGATTGCATATTGTTTCTTTGTCATTATTAGAGAAGCACACCCATTTTTTAGCTTTCTAAAATCCCCCTCCAAAAAGACTAAAAATACATAAAGTGGACTTGCTTACAGGTAACATTACCTATAGAGCAACGCATATTAGTCCATGGGCCCTGTGGGCAGCAGGGTGAGGTCTATATTCTCTATTTATTCAACAAAGAGTGATAAAACTCAAAAGACAAACTAAAACAAAGTTTATTAAATAAATATAGAATACAGACCTTGCCCTGCTACCTGCAGGGCACATGGACTAATATGCTTTGCTCTATAGGTAATGTTACCTGTAAACAAACCTACTTTATGCATTTTTAGTTTTTCCCATGGAGGAGGAGGGGGTAAAATTATAGCAGTTCATATAACTGGCTTTCCTATAAAGTAAATATATTACTTGATGCCTTTTTTATGCTCTTTATGAATATAATAATCGCTTCTACCTTAAATTGAGATTTAAGCACTTTTTGATCTCTTAAAAATGACAAATTTTCAAAACATTATGACAGTTCATATAACTGACTTACCAATAAAGTGAACATACCACTTGATGCCTTTTTATGTTCTTTATGAATATAATAATTCCTCCTACCACAAATTCAAATTTAAGCACATTTGAGCTCTTAAAAATGACAAATTTTAATTAAACTATGACTTATTGCTCCTTTTCCAAAAAATAATACTACATTTCTCGGCGCCATCTTTTACATTGTTTTCAAAAAAAATAATGCTACAATTTTCTCAGTGCTAAAATTATTTATAATAAGGTTAGATTAGGTTAAATTGTCCTTAAATTGGAATTACGATAGAAGGGATTATTATATTGGTAAAGAGTATTAAAAAGGCGGTAAAATTCTAGTTGAGTGACTTCTTGCTATCTCAGAAAGGGGTTAGGTTAGGAAAATGAAACTTTCAGGGATGGGTCTATCAGGCTAAAGTATATCCTGGTAAGGTATTTTGAGGTCCCTAACTATACCCCCTCCCCTCTCCTCTATATAATGCAGGTTTTTGTGCATTACAGCTTATATTTTGGTCAAATTTGATCCTATATTACTATTAAAAGTGTAAATCCTTGCTTACCTTAGAAAAAGTCAACTTTTCACTGTTTTTAAGCTACTATATTCCATAATTATAACATCCACCTTTGAACAACAATTATTACCTTTTATGGTATAGTTCAGACTGGAATGTAGGCATTTAAACGAACCCCATGTTTTGAAATGTCTTACCAAACGCCTTTAAACAGGGGTAATAGAACCATTGAACTTAAAGAGTTTCTCACTCAAAATTATGATTAGGTGCTACAATTGGGTATGGCACTATAACATATAGGTATTAGCTATTATTTTCATTAGTTTCCTGTTAGCACAGGGTTATACATTTGGTAAACGTTTAGTTTCATCACAAGCTGTCGAAAGAGTGTATTACTGCATATAGCAAGTTTCTGATGATTGCATATTGTTTCTTTGTTGTTATTAGAGAAGCACACCCATTTTTTAGATTTCTAAAATCCCCCTCCAACAGGAATAAAAATGCATAAAGTTGACTTGCTTACAGGTAACATTACCTATAGAGCAGAGCATGTTTTTCAGCTACTATATTCCATAATTATAACATCCACCTTTGAACAACAATTATTACCTTTTATGGTATAGTTCAGACTGGAATGTAGGCATTTAAACGAACCCCATGTTTTGAAATGTCTTATCAAAGGCCTTTAAACAGGGGTAATAGAACCATTGAACTTAAAGGGTTTCTCACTCAAAATTATGATTAGGTGCTACGATTGGGTATGGTTTGGTAGTTTCTATGTTATATGTGTGTCAATAACATCTATTTTTCAAAACATAACAGTGTAGAGAAAGTCCATTTCTTCAAGAAGGCTCAATAATGATTCTTTGAAACCTAAAGAGAGGCAAAACAGAAATTTGGTGGGAAAAATAAGCACAAGTCCTAAATATGCGATTGACATAACCATAACAAATCTGCTCTTTTTTTTTTGGGGGGGGGGGGGGGGTAATTCTGAAAATTAGAAAAATGAGGTATTTTTAAATTACAAAGGAGTGATTGGATCTTAATGCAATTTCATATTTCAAAGGACCTTGTAACTCAGATTTCTTAGTTTAAATTCAGATTGGATCCAGTGTCATTGGGGAGAGTTGGGAGGGGACCAGATATCTCGGAAAATGCTCGGAGTGGTGAGATCAGGATGAAATTTGGTGGGGAAAATGAGCACAAGTCCTAAATACATGATTGACATGGATACGCTTTCTTTGGGGGAGTTGGGGGGGGGTAACTCTAAAAATTAGAAAAAATGAGGTATTTTTAACTTACAAAATAGTGGTTAGATCTTAATGAAATTTCATATTTAGAAGGACCTTGTGAGGCCTTGTTTTTTCCTAACCTATTTGAATTTAAAGGGAAAAGATCGCATTAATTTCCTCACAACATCCCACATATTTATACTGTCATTAAAATAAATGGTCTCCTCAATATATGAACTCTACATTTTACTCTTTTGAATACTGGATGACACATGGAAAGGTAATTACGAGTGACATAACAATTCCCCAGGGAGCTGGAACCAACATAGAGACGTCAACAACATATGTTTTTATCAAGGGGTTGGTCAGGATGCATATCATTTTGGTTTCTTACATTCAAGGAATTGGTGGTTTGAAAATGGGCATCTAAATAGCGGCGGTGTTCCTAGAAGTATGCAATTCTCATCAAATAATATTTTGCTGCCACTTTGGTGATATGTATAAAGATGTCAAACCCATTAAATTTAGCTAAGAAGTTTTTTGTAACCCCCCCCCCCCCCCTCTGAAAAAACCTTTTGTAATCCCCCTTGAAAAAATCCTTTTGTAACCCCTCAAAAAATCAATTTCCAGCCCCCCTCCAAAAACAAATCCTTTTGTACTCCTCCCCAAGAAAATCCTATATAGCCTAAAGCCCTGCAATAATCTTTCAATTTGTTAAATTGAATAAGAAGGGACCAGTGATCAAGGAAGTTTAAGATTTTTAGGGGGCAGGACTGAAGTCCCTCCCTGTTGTGCAGTCCGTGCCAATAATATACTTGGAAAATATACTTAATAACAAACAAGTGGGGAAATAAGAGAGTAAATTAGCTTCTATTCCCAAGTTAGACTAGTAGACATGGAATTGAATGTTTTTGTCTTTTTCAAACAGCTCATGATAGTGAACTGCAAGAAAGGAGTGACTGGGCTCAATAGTAACAGAAACTGTAAAAAACTAAATTTTGATACCAATAGATGCATCAAAATAATCGGACTTTAATGCTGATTTCAAGTTTATAAGTTTCATCAAGCTTAATTGTACCCATCAAAAATTAAAAGCCTGAGAAAATTTGGCTTATTTTCAAAGAAAGGGGGAAACACCCCTTAAAAGTCATACAATCTTTGTGATTATTACACCATCAGATTCAGAATATCAGAGAACCATACAGTAGAGGTTCCAAGCTCCTATCTACAAAAATGTGGAATCTTTTTTTTTTCCAGAAGAAAGATCATGGATGTGTGTTTATTTGGTTTTTTTTTCAGGGTGATTGTATTGACCCAGTGGTCTTAGAATATTGCGAGAGGGTTCATTAAAAGCTCTAGTGCCTTTTTAAAGTGACCAAAAAAAGAGGGCAACTAGGCCCCTTCACATGTTCATTTTTCCCCAAATTTGTTCTATCAAAATTTTGAGATTACCATTTTGTTCAGGATAGTTGACAAATTTAATGGCTATGTCCTTGAGGATAAAGTTATCCCCCTCCAGTCCAGTCCCCAGGGAAGGGCTGCAAGCTGTGAACTTTATACATTATGTACTTATAGTATTGGTTATTACTAAGTATACAGACGTCTTCAGGGAGACTTTTTCTGGTGGGGGAGGGTAGGGGCTATCTTGGAGGATATCTTCCATGGAGGAAAGTTTCATGGGAAAAGGGGATTTTTCATGTAGGGGCCGTCAGATTTCCCAGCATTATTTAAAAACGACCAGATATAAAATAAAAAAACAAGTTTTAACAACTGAAAGTAAGGAGCAACATTAAAACCTAAACAAACAAAAATGATTACATATATCAGGGGGTTTATTCCCTCTTCAATATCTTGCTCTTTATGCTAAAGCTTTTTTAGTATTTCCAAAAGAGCTATGTATTCTAATTAAACAGCCTTTGTGATTCAGGGGTCATTCTTAAAGAATTGGAACAAAATTCAAACTTTAGCCAAGAGCTCATATAGCATGAGCTCTAGCAAAATTCTAAGAATCAAAAGATTGATTTAAAAGGAAAATCAGAGGCTCAATGCCAGTCGGGATTTAAAATAGGAGCTCTGAGACACAATATCCTTCTAAATATCAAATTTCATTAAGATCCAATCACCCATTTGTAAGTTAAATATATCTCATTTTTTTCAATTTTCCCTCTCCCTCCAACCCCCCAGATGGTCGAATCAGGGAAATGACTGTTATGAAGTGAATTTGTGAAGGCTCTTGACATGCCTACCAATTTTCATTGTCCTAGCACATCCAGAAGCACCAAACTTGCCAAAGCCCAGGAAATCCCCCCAACTCCCCCAAAGAGAGCCAATCCATTCCAATTATGTAAATCATGTATCTAGAACTTGTGCTTATTTTTCCCATCATGTTTCATCCCAATCTCTTCACTCTAAGTGTTTTCCAAGATTCTGGGTTTCCAAGACTTCTGATTCCCCTCCAAATCCCTATGTCCCTGGAACCAATTCAAATTAAAAATGAAGCATCTGAGACATAAGATCTTTCTATATATAAAGCTTCATTAAGATTAAACCACCCATTCACAAGATAAAGATACCTCAATTTTCATGCCTTCCAAGATTTCCAGTTTCCCTCTCCAATTCCCCTCAATGTCACTGGATCTGGTCAGGATTTGAAAAAGAGCTCTGAAGCACAAGATCCTTCTAAATATCAAATTTCACTAAGATCTGATCACCCATTTGTAAGCTACAAATACCTCTTTTTTCTATTTTTTCTGAATTGCCCCCCCCCCCACCCAAATCCCCCAAAGAGATCGGATCCGGTCCGGCTATGTCAGTAATGTATCTTGAACTTGTATTTATTCTTCACACCAACCTTCATCCTGATCTGCCCACTCTAAGAATTTTCCAAGATTTCTAGTCCCCTCCCAACTCTCCCCTATGACACTGGATCTGATCTGAATTTAAACTAAAAGATCTGAGTTATGAGGCCCTTCTAAATATGAAATTTCACTAAGATCCAATCACTCCTTCATAAGTTAAAAATATCTCATTTTTTTCAATTTTTCAGAATTAACCCCCCCCCTCCAAACTCCCCCAAAGAGAGCATATCTGTTATGGTTATGTCAATCATGTATTTAGGACTTGTGCTTATTTTTCCCACCAACTTTCATCCTGATCTCCCCACTCTAAGTGTTTTCCAAGATTTTGGGTCACCTCTCAACTCTCCCCAATGGCACTTGATTCAACCTGAATTTAAACTAAACTGAGTTACAAGGTCCTTCTTAATATGAAATTTCATTAAGATCCAATCACTCCTTTGAAAGTTAAAAATACCTAATTTTTTCTAATTTTCAGAATTAACCCTCCCCCCAAACTTCCCCAAAGAGTGTATCCATTATGGTTATGTCAATCATATATCTAGGACTTGTGCTTATTTTTCCCACCAAACTTCTGTTTTGCCTCTCTTCAGGTTTCTAAGAATCATTATTGAGCCTTCTTGAAGAACACTGTTATGTTTTAAAAATAGATGTTATTGACACACATATAACACATAAGACTGCCAAAGCGTACCCAATCATAACACCTAATCATAATTTTGAGCAAGAAACCCCTTACATTCAATGGTTCTATTACTCCTGTTTAAAGGCCTTTGATAAGACATTTCAAAACATGGGGTTTGTTTAAATGCCTACATTCCAGCCTGAACTATGCCATAAAAGGTAATAATTGTTGTTCAAAGGTGGATGTTATAATTATGGAATATAGAAGCTTAAAAAACAGTGAAAACTTGACTTTTTCTAAGGTAAGCAAGGATTTACACTTTTAACAGTAATAATAAAAATGTTTTTTTCTCTCAAAAATATTTCATAAAATGCAAAAAGTACCGCTAGATACCTTACTTTATGCTTTAAATCAATGTAATAATTATTACCTCAACAATTTACTCAGTAGCCATGATAGGCTCTTTGAAAAGGGCACAGGCTGGCCTAAGCCAAGGAGTCATTAAAACGTTCTTTTTTGGAGGCTGTAACTCTTCATCAGTGCTTATAATTTTAAATGCGTATCAATAAAGTATAATAACATTAGCCTACCTAGACTCCCACTTATATGCCGAGCTTTAAAATTTTTGGAGATTAATGGTTCTGCTAACAGTGTTGCAATCAGAACAAAGTATCCGAAAACCTATTAGATTCGTCAAAAATCTAACCTTTTAAAACGTGTTCTGACCTTCTTACTCCAGTTAGTACAGTCTTTACTGACAGATTCCAGAATCTGGACTAATGAACACGAGCCATTTATCGGTAGTTTCGTCAAAATATTGCCGGTTTACATAATTCTGGAATCAAGTCACTTAAAATTACATACTATCAACGATCAAACTTTGGACTGGGTTCTTCCCACTAATGGTTTTGGGTTCCCAGTCAAAAATTCAAGTTGTTCTGATCAAATGTTCAGCTAATGCCACCTTTATCAGACTATGACTATAATAAAGCATTGTATTATATTTCAATAAAACCTTTTTTACATTTGGATTGCCGAATTCAATACCTTGATTTGTTCTAATTTTCTATGGGAATCCTTTTCAAAGATAGATTCAGGGGGTCTAGCAACTTCATGGCCTCTCTTTGAACGCAATGTATTGGTATATGCATAGCAACTAGAAACATTGAATGTAGTAAAATATACTTGTACGGTCTATTATAACGTTATTGAATCTCCTATAGAGTCAAAAAATCTGCTTTTAATATAAGCAAGAAAATGCTACAATTTTTCGATAATGATTACCACGAACTCTATGATTGCGATGATGAGTGTAGTTGGGTTCATTATGCAAAAACTCTGCCGCCGACTTTGTTTTCAACTCTGGTGACTTGGGCAAATGTGGTAAGGAAACTTAAACTTCCCGCTTCATCGATACTTTCATAAACTCGACTGAAAACTTGAGCAATTTTAAACGTAAACGTGGTGTGAAGTACCCACTACCCTTTGCATATTAAATGTGGTGAAAAGATGTTTTTGTTAAATACCTTTTAAATAATCACCCCAACTAGGCGTGCTTTCCGAAAACGACGTATCTTTTGTTATTTCTAAAATATGCTCTTAATTGATTTAAAATAAGCTTATTCCAATAAGACTTTAATGCAAATTTGATGACCTTGAAAATTTACATAAATGACAATCGAATGTTTCAACTCTTTTACGATTTGCAGTCAGAATCTGATATCAAATCAATGAAATTGCAGCGCTGTAGACCCATCCCTGAAAGATTTCATTTTCCTAACCTAAACCTTTTCCGAGATAGCAAGAAGTCCATTAACTAGAATTTTACCAAAATTTTTACTAGACTAAAACACACAAGAATATTTCACAGTTACCTTTAATATCTTTTTCTGCCAAGAGAGGCTGACTTTCCTCGTCTCCCATTTTTCACAAAAGCCCTTGAACAATTTCCATAATTAATGTGCTTCTTCCTAAATCAGCTGAAATTGTCTCAAAAGCCCCATCAAAAATTATTCTTGTATGCAGAATCATCTTATTCTAGTCTCAGAAAACATTTCGTACATCATTCTGATGCAGAAATAAATACCCCTCAAGCCACTCTGGCGTTGTGCCAAATGCGACTAATTTCAATCATAACTAATAGTGAATTCATATCAATTGTCTATTTAGAGGTGGTTAAAAGAAATATTTAGGTAAGTGAAAATAGCTAGAAATCAGCATAGTATTGTACATAGAGGAAATTGTATATTTGTGGGTTAGTATGTGAATCCTAAACATAAGGAATATGACTTTACCAGCGCTTATTAGTTATTTCAATGACAAATAAGATAATCGGTTTTTCAATTAATTACTGGAAATAAAAATTAAAACAAATTAATGATTCCTGGAGTGAATCCCCCTCTATCAAATTTCTTGACGAGACTACAACCGATCTTACCTATCTAGTTGTAGTACAAATATCATTAGGAAAAGTAGTTTCTTTTTCAAAGATATTTTTTCATTCAGGAAATCATATTCACTGTATATCTACCTTTGTGTTCTTCAGTTATTCCATTTATGTGCTATTTGTATATGTGGAGGGTTTATTCGTTTCCAGTTTTTAATTTTTAAAAACAAAAGAATTTAATGCTGAACGTGGCGGAACCGGAAGCTTAGTACATTTTCACTTGATGAAAAGGTTTCAAAGGCATTATATTTGGAAAAATATTATCGTCGAACATATTATGAAGTACAATGGACCCATATTTTTCTCGTTTCCTTATGTTAAAAACGAGCATGAATTAATTTGAAAAAACGAATATCTGCTCAAATTGAAAAGCGAATTCGACAATTAAAACGATCAATTGTTTTAAAACTACTTAAAAGATTATATTTTTTTCCAAATTATTATGGCAGGTCAAAAGACCATGCGCCGAAAGTACGCCGTCACCAAAATAATTTTTGATGGGGCTTTTGAGACAATTTCAGCTAATTTAGGAAGAAGCGCATTAATTATGGAAACTGTTCAAGGGCTTTTGTGAAAAATGGGAGACGAGGAAAGTCAGCCTCTCTTGGCGGAAAAAGATGTAAAAGGTAACTTTTAAATATTCTTGTGTGTTCTAGTCTAGTAAAAATTTTGGTAAAATTCTAGTTAATTTACTTCTTGCTATCTTGGAAAGGGTTTAGGTTAGGAAAATGAAACTTTCAGGGATGGGTCTACAGGCTAAAGTATGTCCCGGGAAGGTACTTTAAAGAACCCACTTCCACTCCTTCTCCTTGTAGAGGGCCCTAAAATTTGCCTACATGACAGGTCTGTACCTATTGAAATTTTGACAAAACAACATTTTACCTTAATTTTCATTTACTAGTTGTGTTTTCTCTGCCTTTAGTTCTGAAAATGCAATTCCTGTTATTTGAGTAGAATTTTGAGCCATATCAATGTTTTTTTTTTCAAAATTTAGGAAGTGTATTTGCATATCTTTAAAACCTTATAAAATGGAATTGAGCAAAGTTATGAAGCTGAAAACAATTTTTTGATGCCTTTGTTCCCCCAGGAGCTGGCATTTACCCCCCCCCCCCTGGTGAATACAAAGGCAGAGAATTCCACCTCCCTCATTATTTTGAAAGAATCTTCAGATAAATACAGAATTAGTTCTAAGGAAGAGGAGAGTGGAGGTAGAAACTCATAGCCTATATAATCCTCAAGGCTGTATCCACAATTTTTTTTGGTAAGGAAAGGAGATGGAAGATGGTCTTAATGACTACAAAAGTGACTGAATGTTCCTCTATTATGATCCAGTGCTTAGTTAATCAAAGACATCAAAATGTTACAAACCACTTTTTTGCTTGTATTTGGTGCTTTTGTAAATAAATGAAATATAACATGTATACCATATGAGAAATATGGCTATTTAAGTATGCAAGACTGTTAGGGTAAACATTGATAAAAATTGCTAATATGATTTTACTCCTAAATAAAGGTAATTTTTCTTACAAAATGGATGTCCAAAAACAGGCACTGTCCAACTGCTGAGGTATTACCCTAAGCAAAAGACTACTAAAGGGATCAACTAGACTATTAATTAAATTGATGAAACTCTAGATAAAGGGGCATTATGTTCTCTAATCCCAGGAAAACTGGAATCATCACTGAAAAATGAAATTAATGCTTAAAAAGATATGCTCAACTGGTTTTGTAGCTACAGGGCAACTCTTAAAACACCCATTTTATCCCATGCTTCCTAGGGAGTACCTTATTTTACTAAATTTACTCGCCAAGTTTTTTATTATACAGTAATTTTAGAACACTGTCTGGTATACAAAGGACATGGCCAAGGTATGTATGTTGCCTACTTTTAAGATGGTCAGTAATTAACAATTGACTGGTTTGCTGGTAAACTCGTATGTTTATAAGCCTTTCTTGCCATGTCATGTTCAATACTCTTCTAACACACATGTTTTCAAAGGTTAAGATGTGTTTCTCCAGTTGTATATTTAGTCTTCATCATTCTCTTGCATAGAGGAGAATAGACATCACATTGTTATTCATAAGGGAGACCTGCAAGCACATAGAGCATTTCCTACTGCACCAGATGGGTTTCAATTTATTAAATGCTGATGTAGCTTGTCCAATCCTCCTCTTGATTTTGTTGGTTATTTCGCCATTATGGTCAGTTCAACTCCCAAGGCACTTAGATTCATTGACCTGTTCAATTACTTTATTTTTGCATTTCAGTGTCAGTAGAGAGTCAGATATAGCCATGCTCTTTGTCTTGTTGACATTCACTGTAAGCTCCACTTTTTTAGCCTTTACATGTATAGACTAGAATAGCAGCTGAAGTTGCTGTTTTGCTTCTTCAAGAAGAACAACATAGTCAGTGAAGTCCAGGTCAGAGATCTGTTGGCTGCAAATCTTCACTCCAGAGTCTAAAGACTGCCTTAGAATGTATCTATAATAATAACAAATAGAGATCAGACATATCCCTGTTTGACACCAGATATTATCTTGAGGAAACATGTATCCTCATTCTATGGGCACATAACAGTCACTATCTCCATAGAGTGTGATTATCATTTTGACTAGTTTATCAGGTACTCAATTAGATTTAAAATCTCAATCAATAGAATTCAATGCCTTTTCAAAATCAATGAAGAATGTATTCTTTTGCCATATTTGTTGGACTTCTCAACCATTAGTCTTAAAATGAAAGTAAGATCTTAGTAAGACCTACCAGGTTGAAAGCTGTGCTGCTCTTTTCTGTGGTAAGTTTAGGGCTGTTCTTAGTTGTTATATTTTACTAGACACAGATGTTAAGTTGATGCCCCTCCAGTTGTCATAGATTATGACATTGTCCTTTTTGAAAAGTTTGACCAGTATGATTAGTGTTCTGGATGGCTACTAGGAGTGCTTCCCAAAGAGTTCTGCAGGCTCAAATCGATGTCTTCTGTATCTCTGCTCATCCATTCATATTCTATAGACTTCAGGTAGAGAAAGCACATCTGGTCATAAAACTACATAGGCTAGCTTGGAGAAGATGCTAAAATTGTAATGGTTGAAACTGGGGCCCAACCAATACTGATTTAGTGGTAGTGTACCAATACAATACTGATATAATTTGCTGATATATTCCCCTTTGAAAAAAACCTTGTCAAAGTTAAAACCTCCCATTCTCTGCCCACATTCATACTCACATGTTTCTCCCTGCTCTATTACACACCAAAAAAAGCCTCAATAATTCACTGGGTTTCAAAAATTAGGCCATTTACAAGTATTGTTTGATTTTCTTTACCTTTTCTTATCAGCAGCTTCTGAGCACACCAACAAAATGGCTGATATTTGCAGAAGCAACAAATAAGAAAAAAAAAGTCAAAGAAGCTGGTTTAGTTACATAGACACAAATACATGAAAATCTGGTTAAAAGAAGCATAAGATATTAATCAGAATTGATTATTCAAAACCCAAATTTCAGTTGCAGGACTTTGAATTTTAAGTATTTACATAATAATGTGAAAACTTTACATTAATATGATATGGTATCTTAAGAACAAATCCAAGCTAGGCACACTGGCTACAGTGGTGCACCTAGAGTTAAGTTTATAGGAGGTATTTAAAGAATGTATCAACAGAATCATCTAGCATGCCATCAAATGTGGACAAACAAACTAAATTTCCAAGATGTTGACACACAGCAGATACACCTTGGAACTCCCCTATCCCCACCCTATAACACACCCTCTCTCCCTTAGCTGCACCCTGATCGTATATGATGATTTTCACCAATTGAATCTTGGATCTTTTACCCATGCAAGTGAACATTCACTAAACAGAAATGTATGGTCTATTGTATTCTTTTTAGACCCCAGTACTGCACTGATAAGGGAATACGAGCAGTGGCAGGGCAGAAAAAAAAATGCAGCAGCAGTATACCACCAACAATTTTTACATGCTGCCACTGATGAGATGTTGGCAGCATGCTGTTGGCATGATCATTGTGGACTACAAACATTTATGTTTGATCAGTCTTCCTCAAATCCTAGGTTTAATTTACAACAGATTTGGGGCTATTCATGATTTAGAACTTTGTGGGTATCTGGCTCAACACTGGTCTTCAAGAGAAGTAGAAATTTGGTAGAAACAAACTGGCAGTGACATTTCAGAACCCTTGCATAATAGTTGAAAATATCTAACAGCCACATGTTTCTAACACAATTATTACCAAATTTAGTAGTATTTTTTGTTTTCATTGAGCAAACATCGCCATCAAGAAGAACTGTCACTATTTACATCACTGCTGGGTTGGTACAAAAATCTTTCCCCTTAGCTGTCTTACCAACAAACATCTAGAAAGGATTTAGAAGGTTTATCCCCTTTCAATCCAGATTGTTTTGATATTGAAAATATGTGCTCTTAAATACAGACCAACTAAATGTTTTTTTTTATCCCATTAAGCTGGTGGCAAATTACCAACCTCATTGTAGGTTCAAACTCCAGCCCCATCCCTACCTGCTCTGCCATCTTCTCACCCAATGCTTTCAGTAACCTCTGTGATTTTGCAGCTATTGTGAAATAGGATAGTCACACCTAAACAAGTACAACAACATCCCAGTACCACCAAGAAAACAAAATGCTTCAAGGAAGAAAGGAGGGCAGCACAAAAACGTGTACTGCTTCATCTGTGAAGGCCAAGATTGAAGCTGCCTTTGCTACAAGGGGGGCAAAGAAGAAGCAGAAAAGAAAAATGAAACAGCAAAAGTAAGCAAAACAAAGAAGCAGGCTGTGAAGAGACTTGGTGAGAAGACGGCATTGAGGGTGAAAATGAAACTGAAAAAGTTCAGACTGTGATTATTGATGACAACTCAGACAGTGAAAAGGAATTTGAACTTAGTTTTGATTTGGGTTGTAGTTTATACTTTGTAAAAGTCATCTATGAGGGCTATTAGGGAGAACATAGAACCTACTGTAGAGGTCATTGTGATAACTATGAGTGGTGAGAGAGCTAATGTGTGAAAGTTGCTGGGGCAGCTAGGTCATATCTACTAGATGAAAGAGGATTTAGAGTAAAAACCACCAGTACTTAGACAGTGTGTGATCTTGGAAAAATCTTTTGACTAAAATGTATCTTCCCTAAACAAGGACAGCAGGTTCTCAATCTTAGACCTGATGCAGATAGTTAGAATAGGCTGACTACAATTTTATAGCCAAGCCTATTTAAATATGATTCCTCTTTTTTGCAACACATGTTAGTGATTGGATCTGTCTATGATTGAGATACTTCAGTTTCGAGATCCTTTATCCAAGATTGGGCAGTAACCTATTTTCTAAGATTAATTCAAAAACTTTTCCCACAAATCAAATTTTTCAATAAAAAGTAAAGAGCTCAGCTAAGTTAAAAACAAACAGAAATAAATTTAAATGACCTTCCAAGTGTAAAACCACCACAAGTCACTATGAATAAATAAGTGAAACTCAAAACGAACACAAATTGCAATAAATAGCTAAGTCAAACTCAAAGCAAGCAAAAATTAACATGAGTAGGGCTGATAACCTCTATGCCTTCTCAAGACCAGAGCATAATTTGTCCTTTACTGAAAAAAAGAAATATGACAGGAGATTGTCAGTTTAATTGACATATACTAATATTTATTCTTTAAAGTTTTGATAATTTTTTATTTATTGAAGTAAGAAAAGTGAAAACATTTAGAAGTATTTTATATCAGCTAATAACCAGTATTTTTTTTATATCCAATAATGACACTAGCCATCATTTCAGCCTGATAATATCAGTCAGTCAATATATTGGTTGGACCCTAGTTGAAACTGGTTGCCCAAGAGAGGCTAGTTGCTACAAGTGTTCTAAGTGGAAGGCCTTCATTTGTAAAGCCACAATACCGTCTCTTGTCTCCTCTTTTTTTTATCATGCCACATATAGGTCTAAGCTATATGCAAAAGTTTTGATTTTTGGGTTTGTCATTAGGTTGTCTTAATATGTCAAAGCAAAATAACCATAACTATTTCATTTCTGTTTATAGTTGCCATTCATAGGATATGTCCCAAGTATGGAACCCAACAAATTGGCACAGAATTAATTCAGGTTTAATCTAAAATTGTAAAAAGAATTCTTCAGACCCACCAATTTTATTATACAAGGAGCTAATGAATAAGGAAGTGACAGTCCCTTCAAACCATATATCTCCCTGAACAGCTCACAGTGCTTCACAGAATATTTTTGAGAGTTTACCTAAAATTTAGGTCCTTCCCTTTTAAGACAAAACAGTGACTTTGATTTGAAACTTCTGTAGATGTCATCTAGTGTAAAGAAGTCATTGTGTGATTTTTTTTTTTTTGCTAGATGGTATGTGGGTTTGTTTAGGCCTGTCCAAATGTTGTTAAAATTTGGCTGGCAAATTTTGGGAGAGAGGGAGGTGGGGTCTAACCAAGAGATTGTCTCAGGAATGAGAGAGGCCAGAACCATCACTGGATAAAGGAGATCATTGGGAAATAAATAAACCTATATTGTAAAAAATGATTTGAAAACAGGGATGAAAATAGAATGAAAGATGTTAGTGTGATTAATTGAAAATGTTGTTTGATTATTCTAGGAAGACAAAGGGTCATCAGCCAAGATGAATCTCCAGTATATCCTGGTTTGGGCAATGGAAACGTTGATGGTATTCCATTGGTCACATGCCGAGTATGCCAATCTATGATTGATATAAGTGGGAAAAAGGAACAACATGTTGTCAAATGCAGTCAATGCAATGAAGCTACTGTATGTATTTACTGCTATGTTGGAATATGTCCTGCTAATTTTTGTTATTTTTTGTGTTTTTTTTTCTTTTAATTTGTTTTGTGTTTTTTTTGGTTAATTGAGTTCTTCTGTGACTGATGATAGGCTTGGTCTTCTTTCATTTTCTTCTATTTTTCTTTCTATTTTGGGCTAGTCTTTCGCTATAAATAACTAAAACGAAAAAATACAGATAATGTGTTTTAAATCAATTAAAAAAAAAATGAGAAATCTAAAATGGCATCATTCTATACTAAATTGAAAAACAAGTTGATATTGGTGACATTATGAAACCAATGATTGCAGATATTGACAATTCTTGGTTGGTTTATTTCTTTCATTTTTAAAAGCAATCATGTGCTTTTGTTATTTTACCTTCTTTAGTGTTGGCTTTATGGCCCCTGTATATTTTCACAATTTTGTCTTACTTGCCTTACGGCGTACTTGTACAAGTAATAAGATTAAAGCCACTGTTTGCTTTCTTTAATATATTAAAATATTGCTGCTCAACATTGGATCCCCTGTTTTTGCTCTAAAGTTCGATTTTCTCAGAGTGGCATTGTGTTTTTTAGGGTGGTGCCTTTTCTCTTCCTTGTCTCCATGCCTGACATGCATTTGTTGAAAAACTTATGGTGCTAACAGTTAAACTAAAAGTTTCTTTATTGTCCTTATGAGTTTTCATACCCAGAGCTGGATTCAAGTCTTTGGTACTCCTAGGCCAAAGCATTTTTGGCGCACTTAAACCCAAGCGTTTTGGGCACCCCTATGATCAAGGATTTACGGGAAAATCCCCAAAAATTCGGGTATGGTGGAAGCCTTGAGTAGATGGCAACTGATGAGTGATTGCACGAGAGTTTATACTGAGCTCTCAGCTGCCATTCTTGGGAGACATCTGACAGTTTATAACCGGCTATAGAATTCCTGTACTGTCTTAAAATCACTTTTCTGTGAATAGGCAGCACAACAGCAGCGTTTTTTCCCCCCTTGGCCTGGGCCTAGTGGGCTTATGCATAAATCCTGGTCATACCCATCACTTTAGTTCATGGCTCCTCCCAAATATGAGATGTGCAAAAGTAATTGTTTTAAGTTTTTTAGGCTTTTTCAACCGTTCTCAGTTTTTTTTATCTCAGTATTTTGCTGATAATGAATAAAAAGCACAAAATAGACATAAAACCACTACTACTAACAACTCATCGCAGCACCAAGCCGGCTGAGGCCAACAAAGCTACGCACGCTCCTCCGCCTCAATCCCAATCTAATCAAACTTTACACCCTCCCTGGAAGTTGTCATTCCCTTAAGTCTTCCCTTAGGACATCCTCCTACTTTAACCAAGGACGACTTTCTTTTCGCTCAGCCCTAAGCGGTTGGCCGAAAAGGACAATCTTTCAATAAAAACTGCAAACAAGTATGCAGCTTTACTCCAACCATTTTGACTCAAATGCAAAGAGAAATTAATCTGCTGGGGTTTTTTTTCAATACTTTCTGCCATTTGAAGTTTAATTTAAACACATGGTGCAAAAGTAACTTGCACATTTCACTTTTTTTTTCTTTTTTTTTTCTTTTTACAAATCAGGAACTTCTTGAAATGGGTAGTATTTTTAATAACTCAGGGAATTATAACTGAGACCTAATTATTAATACTAGTTTATTTGAAGTTCTTCTTCTTCACAAAGTGACCACATGCAGGGGCACCAATTCACTAGAATATAGAGAGGAGATGGGGGCAAATGTATTTTTCGAAAACTAAAGGGGTATTTTTATTGTTTTATTTTTCAATGAAAGTACGAAAAAAAGGTATTTTAAAAAACTATGGGAGAAGGTGTAATTGTCAACACAACACTGCCCCATCCCCTCATCCTTAAATAGGTCCCTCTAAACACATATCATCTCTCTAGGAGGTTCCTTTGATTTCAGGAACACTAAGGAATACAATATTTTTTTTTTGCTCTCTCTTTGAAGTAAATAGGCGTGGACAATAAAGGCGCAGACAAATATATACAAGGAAAAGAGGTGTGTTTTCCAGGAATTCGCCCTAATAGCGTCCTTGTTCGACTTAATACTTTCGCTTCGCTTCAGTATGTGCATGGGCCTTTTACCCTTGAGAACATGATGTCTGTATAGATAATCTCGCCCCAAAAGTTTTGATTGTGTATGCCCTAAGAGTTAGTGAATTCTAATATATATTCTGTGTATTGAACTTGATTTAATTGTATTAAAAGCGTTTTGATTTAATTTTATTTAAAACGGTTTTGTGTGCTGGTGTCCCGTTTCCTTTTGTGTTATTGGTGATAAATAAACTCAGCCTAGTGTAACTAACCATTTGTTAATTTTCAGCCAATCAGAAATGCACCACCCGGTAGAAAATATGTGCGTTGTCCCTGCAACTGTCTCCTGATATGTAAAGCATCGTCTTTAAGGATTGCTTGTCCCCGGCCTAATTGCAAAAGAATCATCAACCTTGCCCCAACTCCTGCTGGACCAAGTGGCTCGAATAGTTTGCCATCGATGCCTGGTATGTGCCGCGTCTCGTGTGGCCACTGCATGCAAACATTTCTGGTTTGTAATCTTTCGTTTTCTTAGGCTAAGGTTTGATTGGTTCAAGAAATTGATTATAAATTATGATCGTTTACTATTTGTTATTGTTACTGTCCTTGGATAGCTGGTAATAGCTCTTTCGTTTTATAAGTATAAAATGGGTCAGTACTTGTCTAGAGAAGGGGTTACAACATCTTTATTTTTAGGGTTCTAAACGAGAATGAAACACGTAATGATTGACTTCAGGACCACCTCCCCGCTCCCCAAATGTATATATGTTAGAACACAAAATATTTGTAAAAAAAAATGACAACAACAACAGCAACAAAAAAATAAGGCCAACAAGAGGCTAAGAAGCTTGTTTAACATAGGGGTGAGAAGAATAGAAGATACTTCCTTGAGGAAAATATATATGTTAGGTATAAAATATGTTTGTTGTATATACACTTTATGTATGTACATACATAAGAGTTTGAGTGTCTAAGCTGTGTAAAACTCAGCAGATGATAGTAAAGTTATATGTACTTAAATTTTTGTTTTGTTGGTACTTTCGCCCGTATACAACAAGGCGTCGTCAGCGTCGAAAAAAAACCTGAAGAGTTACTTTTGTGGTTTTATGAAGGTTGCCGCCAATTGTATATGTAAATAATTGTAAATTGAACATTTCATGTTAGTCTATTTTAGTTATATGTTTTAGTTTTAGTTCTTAGTTTAGTTATATGCTGAAGAAGCCTTGTTGTATACGGACGAAATATTCGTTTGACTTTTTTTTTTTCTCTTTGTTTTTATTCACTGGCCATAGACCAGTTTGTCGTCTTTATGTTTATTTCTTTGTTTTTGTTATGGCTGGCCAGTTCGGCTTTAGATCTTTTATTTTTTGGTGCTTTATTTTTAGTTTCCGTGTGACAATAAAGTTTGTAGACCAAGGCTTTAAAAATTGTTTATTGAATAAAAATCAAATGATTAAACATTACATCCTTCAAAGTACCCTGAGCTGCAAGGCACTTCCCGTTTCGCCATTTTCAGTCTTCAAAGAATTGGCAAAATTGATTCTTTAACGGTCATTTAAAGTCTGGCAATATTACCCCCCCCCCCCCCCCCCTCATTTTCATTTTATTTTTAGGAATAAAATAAGTCACAAAAGGCCAAATCTGATGAGTACAGGGAATTAAAAGAATTGATCTGGCCATTTTGGCTAAAAATGGCCACAATGATTGTATGTCGTGATTAGAATTGCGATAAACTTTAATATACTGGACACCCTAATTGGCTACGCCTTAGTTTCAATTGGAAATGGGAATCTGGGGATTATCTCCCTTGGTTTGCAGAGAATTACCTAACAATATTGTATATTAGACTATTGTTTCAATAGAAATACTATTTGATACCCTTAAACAAGCATTTATCACCCATCAGCCCCATAACATAAAGCTGATATAGCCACACACTAGAGAAAGTCCAGCAACATCATGTAAGTGACCTGTTTCTCATTGTATTTTGGAATTGCCTTTCCCCCAGCGTTTTCAAAAAACCTTATATAATGAGTTAAATATATTGTCATAGTTGTAAAAAGAATGAAAATGCGAGAAAACCTTGTCCTTGGGGGGATTTGACCATAAAAGCCTTCGGTAATCAGTTGATGATTCTACCCATAGACCAAGACAGCTGCTAAAAAGTTTTCTTATAGCAATGCGCGTCATTGGGGGGCATTTGCCCCCCAATATTGTGGAGAGAAAAATTATTATATATCCCATGCCCCTTGACTATCCGGATATTGGCCCCTCTTGCCCCCCCCCCCCCCTCCCAGTAAAAATGCAGAAGATTCGTTCCCGATAAAGACTATATACCAAGACAAACGAATCAATTAACTGAATTAATGTTTGAAAACATTAATTGGGGTACTCTTGACGGCAAAGAAATATACAACGAGAACCAGTGAGGACTGTGAATTTGTATACATTTCTTTACTGTCGAAGTATCCTTTATGTTCAAATATTTTTTTTTGTTCAGTGACCTGTTTGTCATAATTGTGGTCTACTCTTCTTATCCTTATGAGGTGATCCTATGGTGAAGATGTTTTTCAATTATTTTAGTTGCCAGCATATTGAATAGAAAGTGTTTTACATAACAATTCGAGAAAGACTATATTACTGTTTTTTTAAAAAGCTCGTTAGTATTTTGAATTTCCAATCGCTGATACATTTTGATTCCCGTATTATTTCAACCAAAATCTGAACAACGTCTATTATTATTATCATTGTTGTTTCTTATTTTAAATTTTACGTGCTGCGTATGTTTACGACTTTAGTATGTTTTCTATGGGCTACCTAACCAACAATCACCAAAATTGATCTACAAAGCATGAAAACTACATTTTCCAGTTTTATTAGCCTTGTGGGTCAATTGAACTTAGTACTTGTCACAGAACAGGTTCACAGAACAGGTCAATTGAAGTTTGACAGTGATCTTAGCAAGATGATGTGTATTTCGGGCGAACTAATTCACCAACTGACTAGGAAAAAAATAAAATGAATGTCTATGCAATGAAATCTAGAAAATTAACACTAAAAATTCTTCTTATTTGAATTAGAATGTATTTGTGTATGTGAGAGGGGGTTGCATTTCCGCGGGGGGAATTTCTAACCGGAGAGGGAGGAATACACCGGACGCCGTTTTTGTTTCTAAAAATTTGCTTATCGTTTTCGAGAAAAAATACATACGTACATATATAAATAAGTAAATTTTCAATTATTTCTCGTTTATAAAGATAATATATATATATATATATATATATATATATATATATATATATATATATATATATATATATATATATATATATATATATATATATATATGTATTATATGTATATATGTGGTTTGTGTGTATTGTGTTTTTTTCTCTTTTTATAAATTTTTTCTTTTGCTGCTACTAATATCTATTCTGACTTATTGTTTTCTGTCATTTTAGTTCAATACACTGAACAATTCACTTGCTAGATGTCCACATTGCAAAAAGGTGTAAGTTTCCTATAATTATATTCTCTAATATGTTTAAGATATGCTTCCTCTGTCTGTATCCTTATCTAGATTAAATAAAAAAAAAGTTTTTTTTAACTGAAAGTAAGGAGCGAGATTAAAACTTAAAACGAACAGAAATTACTCCGTATGTGAAAGGGGCTGTTCCCTCCTCAACGCCCCGCTCTTTACGCAAAAGTTTGACTCTTTCTCTCAACTCTACTTTTTAAAACAGTAAAATAATTTAGCGTAAAGAGCGGGGCGTTGAGGAGGGAACAGCAAAGAACTGGTTTGGCAAAGAACTGGATGAAAATGATTAGCTTCATTGGATTGAGTTTTCTTAAAAAGAACTATATATTTTATAAAGCCATAGTTTTTCCAAGTTTGGTCTTTAAATTATTTTCAGGAATTAAAACAAAGGATAAGAAAATGGACTGAAAAAATATCTTTTATGTTGCACTAATGGAAGTTTCTTCGGACTCTTTTATTAAGGAAGATTTGCTTTTGGAACTTGACAATTTGTTTTTCTCTTTAAATTAATCTGGAAAAATGTCTCTGGAAATTGCTTGGCGTAACTGAAAAAGCTGATGAATGATGCAATTTTAGTGGATTTGTTGAAGAAAATTTGAAAGAAAGTGTTACAAAAAAAAACTTTGAAAACGGCAAAAAGCAATGAATAATCAAAAACTAAGTGAAAGACAAGCTATAAATAATACATCTTAATTGTAAAAGCTGTCTGAAATACTGAGTGTATATTTGAAGCATGTCTAAAGTCTTGGAGTTATATGGATTCCTTTGTAAATTGATATGATTAAGTACGTCGGGAAGCCTTTTATCTCGCTTTTTTCTATGTTGTAGTCCATGCATACGCACCTCGCGTGGAACATTTTGTGACAATTTTAGTTAAGATATCTTCCATTTGCAATTTTTCAAAGTATTTAGAATAGTGAAACCCAAAAATCCGAAAAATTCAGTGACGAACGTATCTTCTAAAACCCTTATTTCAATTGAAATCCAAGCAATATTTGTAGATGTTGCTTGGAATTTCTCACAAAACATACTTTTTCCAATAACCTTTAATTTCATATATTTGATTTTTTTTACTTTTCTTTGCTTGCAGATATGCCCTTTTGATAACCTGAACGCATCATCTTAAATTGATGACTAATTGAAAAGTCTTTATTTTTTTTTCTTAGTCTATCGTTTTCTTGTCTGACCTATAACATTTTTCTATATACGAGGACTGATTAAAAACGTTTAAGAGTGGATAATTTAAAAAAAAGAAATAAAATCTGTGTATAAGAATACTCTTTAGTTTCTTTCATATTTCACTTATTCAAATGAGTTTCTGAAAAATTTAGAATTTAAAATAGCGTGAGACAAAACTTTTTTTTTTCTTCCACCTTAAAAATTTTGCCAGCTCCAGTATAATTTTAAAACATTTGGATTTTTGTGGTTTCTACAGAGTATGTTGCTACTCTAAGAAAAAAAAATAAACAAAAAGTTCTCTTGAACCTAAAACAAACATTCATCTAGGCTAACTTAAACAGAAGTGATTTTAAGTATTATCAAGTGTCTTCAAATTAAATAATGAAAAAAGAAATCACCAATGCAACAGCACAAACACACAGAAAAAAAGGAAGACTGTTTTCCTACATTAGTAATTAATATAAATCAGTACTGGAATGAGGCCTTAACCCTACTCATCCATACAATCACATAAGTCAAACAGCTAGCCATACACAATCAACCAGAAAGAATAATCATGGAATAGTCCATTTTAGAATACACTATGCCTACGTTCATTTGACTTATTTAAATGGATTTTGTCAATTTTTCCGTTCAATAGCACCATTAATTATGGTGCTATGGCTGTCAGTAAACAATTGTAATTATTAATTTATTTTAAATAGTGCTTCTGAACACCTATTAAATTAATTATTGGCTTATTTTGTGTCAGAGCTGAATAAGCTGCAATTTGTTATTCTCTAGATAGAAAATTCTTGGTGGATTTATCCATCAGGATAAATTAAAACTCTTTTTTATAGAACTTTTCGCAGAATAGTGCTATGGAGCTGCAAGATTTTCAAATCCAACGGCTTTTTAGACCATTAGACTTCAACCGTTTCTTTCAACTTTCAATTTACTCGAGTAAAATTAATCTTCTTGATTTCTGTCAATTCTTACAGATTTGGCAGATACCTGTCAATTTTGACTTTCAGTAAATAATTGTACTTATTAAATTACTTTCAATAGTGCTTCTGAACACTTGTTAAATTAATTTTTGGCTTATCAAACAGTTCGTGGTAACGAACTGTAGTAAGGAGCGACCCGGCTCAATAGTAAACGAAACTCTAAAAACGAAATTTAGATACTAAAAGATACATCAAAAGAATCGGATTTTCATGCTGATTTCATATATATAAGTGTTATCAAGTTTAGTCATACCCATCAAAAGTTACGAGCCTGAGAAAATTTGCCTTATTTTGGGAAATAGGGGGAAAACCCCCCTAAAAGTCATAAAATCTTAAAGAAAACCACACCATCGCATTCAGCGTATCAGAGAACCCTACTGCTAAAATTTCAAGCTCCTATCTACAAAAATGTGGAATTCCGTATGTTTTTTTTTTCAGGGGTCATCGTATCGACCAAGTGGTCCTAATGTCGCAGGAGGGCTCCTTTTAACGGAAATAAAAAGTTCTAGTGTCCGTTTTAAGTGACCAAGAAATTGGAGGGCACCTAGGCCCTCTCCCACGCTCATTTTTTACCCAAAGTCAACGGATCAAAATTTTGAGATAGCCATTTTGTTCAGCATAGTCAAAAACCATAATAACTATGTCTTTGGGGATAACTTACTCCCCCACAGTCCCCGGGGGAGGAGCTGCAAGGTACAGACTTTGACCATTGTTTACATACAGTAATGGTTATTGGGAAGTATACAGACGTTTTCAGGGGGATTATTTAGGTTGGAGGGGGGTTGAGGGGAGGGGCTATGTGGGAGGATCTTTCCTTGGAGGAATATGTCATGGGGGAAGAGAAATTCCATGAAAAGGGCGCAGCATTTTCTAGCATTACTATAAAAAACAATGAAAAAATAAACATGAAAAAGTTTTTTTAATTGAAAGTAAGGAGTAGCATTAAAACTTAAAACGAAAATAGATTATTACGCATATGAGGGGTTCTTCTCCTCCTAAATACCTCGTTCTTTATGCTAAAGTATCTTCAGTAATTTCAACTATTTATTCTTCGGCCTTTCTGATTCAGGGGTCATTCTTAAAGAATTGGGACAAAACTTAAGCTTTAGTGTAAAGAGCGAGGTATTAACGAGGGGACAAACCCCCTCATATACATAATAAAAATATAAGAATATAGAAGTTTGTTACGTAAGTTAATTCTTAAGTTACGTATATTTTTTACTAATAAAAACGTTTGTTAAACATTAAAAGTTCTAGTTGCCTTTCTAAGTAGCCGAAAAATTGGAGGGCAACTAGGCCTCCTTCCCCACCCCTTATTTCTCAAAATCGTCTGATCAAAACCAAGAGAAAGCCATTTTGCCAAAAAAAGAATTAATATGCAAATGTCATTTAAATAATTTATATGCGGAGAGCCAAAATCAAACTTGTATTAATTCAAAAACGTTTAGAAATTAAATAAAAAAAATTAGTTTTTTTAACTGAAAGTAAGGAGCGACATGAAAACTTAAAACGAACAGAAATTACTCCGTGTATGAAAGGGGCTGTTCCCTTCTCAACGCCCTGCTCTTTACGCTAAAGTTTTTTACTGTTTAATAAAGTAGAATTGAGAGAATGAGTCAAATTTTAGCGTATAGAGCTGGGCGTTTAGAAGGGAACAGCCCTTTTCATACACGGAGTAATTTCTGTTCGTTTTAAGTTTTAATGTCGCTCCTTACTTTCAGTAAAAAAAAACTAGTTTTTTTTTATTTAATTGTGCGTAAGGGCTGAATAAGCTGCAATTTGTTATTCCCTAGATAGAAAATTCTTGGTGAATTTATCCATCAGGATAAATTAAAACTCTTCCTGATAGAACTTTTCTCAGAATGGTGCTATGGAGGTGCGAGATTTTTAAATCCAACGGCTTTTTGGACACTGGCACACTCAGCGGTAATAATAATGTAACCATTCGCTTACACATATACCAACAATATAGTCATTTTTCATATGGGGCTCCCATCTAGCCCGTGTCCCCTGTATAGCAGTCGAGCTTCTCTGTCGCTCTCTCTTTACCACGTTAAACTTTAACACGTTAAACCCTCAACAGGTTTGAACCCAACCCACCGTGAATTAGCATGAGAGGGTGGACTCTGCAATTTGTTACTCTAGAAAATTCTTGGTGGATTTATCCATAAGGATAAATTAAAACTCTTCCTGATAGAACTTATCTCAAAATGGTGATATGGAGGTGCAAGATTTTTGAATCCAATGTTTTTGTTTTTAGACCACTAAACTTCGACCGTTTCTTTCAACTTTCAATTTATTCGAGTAAAATTAATGTTCCTGATTTCTGTCAAATTTGACAGATTTCTGTCAGTTTTGGCGTTTAATAGACAATTGTAATTATTAAATTCCATTCAATAGTGCTTCTTAAAACTTTTACATTGATTACTGGTTTATTATGCATCAGAGTTGAATAAGTTGCAATCTGTTCTTTTCTAGATAGAAAATTCTTGGTGGGTTTATCTGTCAGAATAAATTAAAAATATTCCTGACCGAATTTCTCTCAAAAGGTACTATGGAGCTGCAAAAAGTTTTTGACCATTAGACTTTACCATTTCTTCTAACTTTCAATTTACTCGAGTAAAACTAATTTTCCTGTCCAAGCGACCCTCAATAGAGAATAACGATTGCGATTATTCGATTTGTAATTGCAGTTAATTACACGTAAATATAGTATGTGGCAAAACTTTGTTTTTTGTTTTTGTTGCTCAAAATTTCAAATTGCATGCAATATCATATTGGATGCTCGAAATTAAGTAATTATTACCTCAACCCCGAAATTGTTAGGGGTTTGTGATTACCCTTCACATTTTTGGTTTTTTATCTATAGTACTTATATATTGGGTTTATCCTCTTTCTTCTAGTTCTTCTGTTGGACGAGAGTTTGCTAGAAGTCGTGGAATAATCTTCTTGATCCTTACTGCCACATTCTTGGCTATTGGAATTGGAGTTACGGTAAAGTTTAAAAAATATTTTTCCTTGATGTGTTTTTATTTTTGATCCATTGTTGTAAGCTTGATTAGTATCAAATTGTAGGTGCGTAGCTATAATTTAGAGCTAATTATTTTAACTACTTATCTGGCCCACAATTTGGGCAGATGTAAATTAGACATCGAAAAACGCTATTTTAAGGAACTTCTATTTTATCTGTTCCACATGGATGTCAGGTAATTCTACCTAAACTGTACTTTGTATATGCTTAAGGACCGTATTTTGGGGTCTGATTCCTCGTTTTTGTTTTTGTCTAAAAGCCAGAAAAGAAAGATTTCAGGTCCGTTTTGAGCCATCTTTGAATCCTAAAATTTATTTGGTATCAACGGGAATTTTAATTTGAGTTTAATGTAATTTTTCTCGGTTTTCTTACTGTAATTTCTCCATTAATTGAAATCTAATTAAGATAATGTCTTTGGGCACCAAAGAAAGTGGTTGCCAAAATCATCTTAATTTCATATTTCTTTTGCAAATTTCCTCTTCTTGCAAAATTTCGTTTGAAAAAATAATATTAGCAATTCACATCATAACCAAATCTCACCTAGTAATAAAGTGAAATAAGTACTATTCCGTAGGTGAACACGGTATCAGATTTTCGGTAAAGAAAATCGGTAAAAGAAAGGGGGAGTAGATTTTAAACCTTGATCTTGCTAATAATTCTACCCTTGATATCCTGTAAAGAATATTAAATCTAATATATTTTTATATAAACCATCTCGTCTGTCTTGACTTTTTTGTAATTCTATAAAAAAAACAAGAATTGTCTGCTGTATTTTTTATGGCACTTGGTATTAACCAAGTAACATATAGCAATCGCAAATTCTGTCTGTGTCGGTCCTGGTTTTGCTACTTTAGGCACTTCCCGGTAAGCTAGGACGATGAAATTTGGCAAGCGTATCAGGGAGTGGACCAGATTAAATTAGAAATAGTCGTTTTCCCGATTTGACCATCTGGGGGGGGGGGGTGAGGGGCCAGTTAATTCGGAAAAATAGAAAAAATGAAGTATTTTTACCTTATGAGCGGGTGATGGGATCTTAATGAAATTTCATGTTTGGAATAATTTTCTGTCTCAGAGCTCTTATTTTAAATCCCGACCGGATCTGATGACATTGGGGGGAGTTGGAGGGGGGAAACCTAAAACTTGGAAAACACTTAGAGCGGAGGGACCGGGATGAAACTTGGTGGGAAAAATAAGCACAAGTCCTAGATACATGATTGACATAAACGGAAAGGATCCGCTCTCTTTGGGGTAGTTTGGGGAGGGGTTAATTCTGAAAAATTAGAAAAAATGAGGTATTTTTAACTTACGAACGGGTGATCGGATCTCAATGAAATTTGATATTTAGAAGGATATCGTGTCTCAAAGCTCGTATTTTAAATCCTGACCGGATCTATTGACATCGGGGGAAGTTTGGGGTGGGGGAACCTAAAATCATGGAAAACGCTTAGATTAGAGGGATCGGGATGAAACTTGGTGGGAAAAATAAGCAAATGTCTTACATACGTGATTTACATAATTGGAACGGATCCGCTCTATTGGGGGGGGGGGTGCTATTTCTGAAAAATAAGAAAAATTACGTATTTTTAACTTACGAAGGAGTGATCGGATCTTCATGAAACTTCATATTTAGAAGGACCTCGTATCTCAGATCTCTTATTTTAAATCTCAACCGGATCAATCGTAATCGGGGGGGGGCAGTTGGGGGGACCGGAAATCTTAGAAAATACTTAAAGCGGTGAGATCAGGATGAAACTGAATGGGAAGAATAGAAACCTGTCTAAGATACGTGACTGACATAACCGGACCGGATCTGCTCTCTTTGGTGGAATTGGGGGGGAGGGGGTAATTTTGAAAATTTAGGTATTTGTAACTTACGAAAGGGTGTCCAAATCTTAATGAAATTTGATATTTAGAAGGATCTTGTGCTTTAAAGTTCTGATTTTAAATTCCGACCAGATCCTGTGACATTGGGGGGAGTTGGAGGGGGAAACCGGAATTCTTGAAAAACGTGAAAATTGGAGTATTTTTATCTTACGAATAGATGATCGGATCTAAATGAAATTTGATTTTTAGAAGGAATTCATGTCTCAGAGCTCTTATTTTAAATCCCGACCATATCTTTTGACATTTGGGGGAATTGGTGGGGGAAATCTGGGAAAAAACACTTGGAGTGGTGGAATCGGGATGAAGCTTGCTGGATAGAATAAACAAATGTCCTTGATACGTGATTGACAGAATCGTACTGGATTCGCTCTCTTTGGAGGAGTTGGGGGGAGGGGTTCAGTGATTTGGCGAGTTTGGTGCTTCTGGACGTGCTAGGACGATGAAAATTGGTAGGTGTGTCAGGGAGCTGCACAATTTGACTTGATAAAGTCGTTTTCCCAGATTCGATTATCTGGGAGGCTAAAGGGAGAGGAAAAAGTAGAAAAAAATAGGTATTTATAACTTATGAGCGGGTGATCGGCTCTTAATGAATTTTGATATTTAGAAGGACATCGTGACTAATAGCTCTTATTTTAAATCCTGATCGGCATTAAGCCTCTTATTTTCCTTTTTAAATCAATCTCTTGGCTCTTAGCTCTTCTCGCCTCGTCACAGGTGCCATATGAGCTCTTAGCTCTTGTTTTATTGAGATATTATGAAGCCGGTTATTGTATAACCTTTACATGTTTGTATTCAGTGCGAAAAATATTTTATTTTTTTCTGAAAAGCTGAAACTTGCCTTATCGATATTTTGATTTTAATTATAGGTTGAAATTAATTCATATCCAATCTGATTTGGTCAATTTGCTATGAAATAGTTGATTATAGGTTAGTTACTATGTATTAATTAGGCTAGTTGAAAAAATATGCATACAAATATACCTATTTATGCTTAGCTGTGTTGGCTTCAGGCGGCTTTGTGCTGCAGTGAGTTTTAAGTAGTAAAAGTAGTGGTATGTCTTTTTTGTTAATGTTTACAACCATACGAGCTATGGTGTCAGGCTGATTCCTCCTTGGAAATCCCCTCCCCCACCGTGTGGACTATTCTTCCCGCTGACAATTACCTACTGGGAATCCCCCCCCCACACACATGCAACACGTAATACAAATAAAAGAATCAAGAATAGAAGGGATTTTCGAATGTTCTACCTATATTCCAAAATATTGGTATGATGTATGGTGTAAAATATTCTATAGTTTACTTTTATATTTGCTTGCTGATTTGGAATAAGGAGTTCGATCCATTCTCCGTTTGCTTTGTTCAGGCTTGGGGTTCGACTCCATGTTATTTAAATTATATTAAAAAGAAGCGGACGCATTCTCCGTCGCGAGGGCTGGAATGGTAGTATTTTCTAATCATGTCAATGCCAGACCGAGCCCACGGGAAGTACTTACTCACACTTGTTAGTCCCAGACTGTGTATCTCTATGCAAACCCATCACAGGACATCCATTCCTCAGCTCCCACTTATTTCGTATTTCTAGATTATTGTCTTTAAGTTTTATCATATCCTGCTATAGTAAGTCAGCCAGCAGCCCTCAGTTTTAGAATATTCCAAATCCCTTCTTTTCTTCATTCTTTTTATTTGTTCTACTCTCAATTGTCCGCGGCGGGGGGGGGGCAACATTGAACAACGGGCTATATCTCTGTGAGGCTGTTTGAGTTTTGCATAGTAAAAGGAACTAAGCGTAAACTGTACAACTAAGAACATCAAATAGGATTAAGATTCGTAGTCATCCAAACGTAAAAGTAAGTATTCATACTTCATTATTCTGAAAAAGGCGTGATTAAAAGTCTATTTTGCAGTTTTCGCATTTAGGTCTGATTAAAAAAGGTGGAACAGGGCGCTTGCCTACCGTAGAAGTTTATTTAATATAGAGACTAACTTCAGTTAGGCTAGAAATTGTGTTATATTATTACTATCATTTTGTTTTTCTTCTTAGGAGACCCCGCACATTTACAAACTTCATACTCTAGCTGTTATTTATGTCTGTCGACTATTAGGTTTTTACAAATTTCTTTAACAGTATATAAGGGTTTCATAGCTTGACTTGACTTAACTTGACTTAAGGCTCCTGCCGCATGGGGTGCGGCGTAGAGAGCTTCGCAACTTGACTTCTCCAGGCGGACCGGTCTGCTGCTAAGTGAGACGCCTCGTCGACAGCAATGTTGGCCATCACCAAGAATTTGTCGAAGCTGTCTTTCCACCTTGTCCGAGGTCTGCCCCTCGGGCGAGACCAGCCATGGGCTTTTGGGTCGAAGTCAAACACTATTCGGGCTGGCGTTGATGTCGGCATTCGTAGGAGGTGTCCGAACCATCTGAGAGACCTCTGCGCTATCTGGACGGAGAATGGCACCTGGGAGGTGAGAGTAAGCAACCTTGCATTGCTTACAAAATCATCCCACCGGAATCCCTCGATCCGGCGAAGCTGTTTCGTCTGACAGACGTCTATCATTTTAAGGATGGTTGATTTGAGGGGCCAGGTTTCCGCCGCGTAGAGCAGGACGGAGCTTACGGATGCGTTATAGATTCGCATTTTCGTACGCCTTGAGATGTGCGGCATTCTCCATAGACTGTTGAGTCTACCGACGATGGAAGAGGCTTTCGATATTCGGCTGCATACCTCTTTGTCTACGGAGCCATCATTGGACAGCACAGAGCCGAGGTAAGTGAAGTTTTTAACGACTTCAACAAGTGTTCCGCAGACAGTTATGGTATCAGGGTGCGAGACTGGACCTGGGGGTTCAATTGCCATAATCTTAGTTTTGAGCCAGTTGATTTTCAGCCCCACTTTTGCTGCCTCTTCCTTCAGGACTTCCAGAGCGTCGGTCAGCTGGTCGATTGAGTCGGCAACGAGAGCAAGATCGTCTGCGAAGTCCGCATCCGTCAGAATGCGATCTCCAAACTGCAGACCAAAGGGCAGGCGATTTGTAGTTCTTGTCATCACATAGTCTATCACACAATTGAACAATTCCGGGGCGGCGGCACACCCTTGGCGACCGCCCGTTTTGATATTGAATGTCGTGCTCCTTTTTCCGTTGACTTGGACGCAACTCTCGGTCTCTTCGTACAGCTTTTCAAAAAGCTTGCAGTATTTATCTGGTAGACCCGTCGATCTAAGTATTAGCCAAACAGAGTTCCGATCGACGGAGTCAAAAGCAGCTTTGAAGTCTACGAAGGCCACGTATGCGTTCCTCCTGAAGTCTCTAGTTTTCTCAATTAACTGGCGCATAGTGAAGATTTAATCGACAGTGGACCTCCCTGGCATAAATCCGGCCTGCTGAACTCTCCTTTTTCTTCGGAGGATACTCGTGCATCTGTCTAGCAGGGTCATGGCAAAGAGCTTTCCAGGGACTGAGAGAAGGGTTATACCTCTGTAATTAGAGCAGATGCTCTTGCTCCCCTTTCTCTTCCAAAGGGGCAGGATTATGCCAAGTCGCCAGTCCTTCGGGACCCATTCTGTGCGCCACACCACGGAAAACAGCATTTGCAGCCAAAGTAACATCGCCGGTCCAGCATACTTCAGGAGCTCAGCGGATACTCCGCATACGCCTGCCGCTTTGTTATTCTTTAGACGTTTCAAAGCAGAATGGATTTCTGCTGTCGTGAAGGAAGTCTCTGGTTCGTTTGACGGCACTTCCTGAGTGCTGGCAGCTAGGCGTGCGAGTTCCTGGTCAGTCTGTGCTACAGCATCGGCATTGAGGAGACTTGAGAAGTGGTCTTTCCATCGACTGACCTGAGCGGCCTCGTCACTAAGTGGCTGGCCGTCCGCAGAGACAACAGATGCAACTGAGGGGGCTTTGTCGCTTGTGAGGTCACGGAGGTGCTTGTAGAGGCTCCCGACGTCCCCTTTCATGGCTGCGCCCTCCAGCTCGTTTGCCTTCCTTTCCACAAACAGTTTCTTGTCTCGCTGTATCAGCTTGTTGCGGACACCATTGAGGCGCCTGTAGGTCGGCATGTCGCCCAGAAGCCTTGCCTTGCGTCTCTGCTCAATGACGTCAAGCGTATCGAACTGAACCCACGCTTTCTTAGCACGCTTCGCCCTTCCAATATTTGCGGTCGCTGACTCCAGGACATTCTTCTTAAACGAGATCCATGCGTCCTCAGAACTTTCAAATGGCAGGAGTGCGTCGAAGCGGTTCGAGACATCAATGGCATACTTGGACCGTATCTCTTGATCGGAGAGACGAGAGACATCAATCTTGGTCGGTCTAGGTTGCGAGCGCTGGGCTTGGAGCCTCAGTCGCATATTAGCTACAACGAGGCGATGGTCAGTGTTACCAATCTCGGCTGACCTGTACGTCCTGCAGTTACTAATCGAGGATCTCCATCTCTGTGAGACAATGATATAGTCGATCATTTTTTTGGTACGGCCGTCGTTGCTGTACCATGTGTATTTGTGGATATCCTTCCTTGCGAACAGCGTGCTCGTAATGACAAGGTTATGCATGCTGCACAGTTGAAGGAGCCTTAGCCCATTGTCATTTAGAGGGTCCGGAATAACTGGTCCGATGACTTGCCGCCATAGGTCGTGGTTGTCGCTCACTGTTGCATTCATATCACCCAAAAGGATGACAATATCGTGGGGGGATATCTTGGACAGTTCATTAACCAGGGCAGAGTAGAAAGTTTCCATTTCTTCGTCGTCGGCTTCATTTGTCGGAGCATAGCAGACAAGGACTGTCATTTTTCCTTGCTTATGACTCAGTCGAGCATTAGCTATTCTATCCGAGACGGGAGTAAATGACAGTAGACACTTTATGGACTTGTTATCAAGTACTAGTCCGACCCCATTTCTCCTAGTCGTTGTCTGTCCAGACCATAGAAGGTGGTATCCCTCACCTATGGGATCAGTCCCGTTCCCGACTAGGTGGGTTTCTGTTATTCCAGCAATAGAGATGCGGAATCGCTTCAGTTCCATCGCCAGAAGCGTCTTTGCTCCGGGAAAGTTCAGTGTCAATACATTCCAGGTGGCAATCCGGAGGCCACCATGGTCAAGGAGATTCAAACGCTGGTCATTTCTCAGTCCAGGGGCGAGCAGGGGTCGTGATGGGATAAAAGAAGATCGGTCATCCGAGGCAGTTGCTAAGCTATTCATTGCAATCGATTTCAGGTCGAGGGATGCAGGCCCAACCGACCCTAGGCCTGGATTCTGATTAGAGCCAGGATTTACCTGGATACTGAGAATCCTGGGGTGGGCTCCACCCACCTCATGAGGTTGAGGCCACCCTGATCGGAGCGATTAGTTAGGGGAAACCCCATATCCAGAGGTACGTGGTCAACAGACATTGTTTGCATCATTCCGGACGAACTCCATCACCTCCGAAAAGTGTATGCAAGTAAATCACAAGTCCTGTATTAGAGTCCTACTAGTGGCATACTTTTTCTTCGTAAACTTTTATTATTGCCTAGAAGTTTTTGGGGCTTAATTGTACGTTTTGAATCTATTCTGGAATAATATGAAAAAAACTTCGTTTTCTTAAAGAGTTAAAGAGGCTGCGTCCCAAAGTCGAACCTTAAAACGTACAGGAATTAGGAGAGGCAGTTGGGGGGCTGCCGCCCCCCAAACCCCCCGCTTTTAAAGACTCTTTTGTACAGGTTTTTTGTTGTACACCAACAAACCCCCAGCTCTAGGCTTGTGTGCTCTGTGTCTGGGAAACAGTTTCAATAATTATGTTAAAATGTAAATGGAGTGGTCAACTTCATTGCTACTAATTACTAGTTTCGGCGCAATGGTTCTCCTGTCCTCTTGTGTTTAACATTTTTCGAAGTTATTCCATTATTCATTCATTTCAATTTTTTGTTAATTAAAAGAGGGCCTTTCCGAAGCCAAGAGCGGGGGGACAACAAAAAACCTGTACAAAAGAGTCTTTAAAAGCGGGGGTTTGGGGGGCGGCAGCCCCCCAACTGCCTCTCCTAATTCCTGTACGGAATTACTCTTTCAAAATCCATTATTCTTTCAAAATCTTAACTTTCAACAGCTTTATAGGGATTATGGAACTTTTGTCATTAGTTTTTAACTTCTCAGCTAGCTTACAGAAAACATCTTATAATTTCCAATTTGTCACAAATCTTGAACTTTAGTTTTCCTTTGCAATAATTCAGGTAAATATTATTTTTTTTTCATTCTAATAGTTCATTAAAAAAAGGAAATCATTTAATGAAGGCTTACTTTTCTAGGCTGGCACTTATACCTATGCCTCGACTCATGGTGGTATCTATGTAGTTTATGTCGGTAAGTTAACTAACATTTCACTAATGAAATATATTCCGTGAAACAGAATTCAAGACGAACAAAAAAATTTACCGTTTAGTATAGTATACTTTGACAATATTGCGATCGCTCTCTTCCGCTTTGAATCAACTTCATTATTCTCACTTTTTCTGCATGTGCCTGACCAAAAACCATAAAACCCCATAAATAATCCATAATAGTATATCTCCCTTTTTACTGTAAAGATTCTTATATTGGCACAATTTTACTCATAATAATACAGTAAAATATTTGGCTATTGATTGGGAGATGGAATTAGGCTATTAGTCGCTCTAATCTCTTTAAGTCGACTAGCTTCTAATCCGAAAAGCTGCATATTAAGTTTTTGGTAATGGCTAATTTAAATGATAATCATTTTGCTTTTGGTAACTGATCGTAGGCAGCTGGTAGGGCATCCCTAGTATTGGGCTTGAACTCAAGTATAGAAACTCGAGTTTAAAAATGATTCTACAAATTCAAGCTCGATACTGGGAAACTCCAAAACTCGATCTTTTTCTTCGGGATAAAATTTAAAATGTTTACTGATTATTATAAAGCATTAGCAAAGGTAATCCTAACGTCTTTACACTATTCAGTCTTGTACGTGAAAACAGCCACAAATGAATAAAAAAACATCAATATGATTTATCAAAATATCAAAAGAATATTAAAAATCTCTCAAAAATAAGTAATAACAAATGATTTCAAATGTTGGGAATCAACTTCTGTTCAGAATTTTCCAACTTTAGAAGTTGGCTTATTAAGATTTAAAGTGTTAGCAAATTAATGTTAACTTTGAGTACGCTATTTGGTTAAAATTGACAGTCAGCCATTGTTTATGTATAACCAAATAGTAACAGCTGTTCTAGACATAAATATTACCAAATATTACCAAAAATTACCAAACAGTTGTTTTAAAGATAAATATTACACATGATTTTAAGATCATGGGAGATAAAATTGCGTTCAGGAATTCCTAATTTCTATTGAGAAAACGTCGTCGTGCACTAAAATCGAATATTAATCGAGTTTAAAAATAAGGATTGCGTAAACATCGAGTTTAATTTTTTTTGGTTTTGTTGAAACTCCAGCCTTGTCTGTTTTTGGGAATTGCAGGACTAAACCTAACTCGGAGCTATTTATAATTAGATGAAAGGCGTAAATGAAGTGTTATAATTATTCGAAGTTGATTTTCTTTTCTATTCTCGGTCTATTCTTCTATTCCTCTTTTTGTTGATTTTTATTTACCTTGATGCATTTCTTCTCGTTTATGTTTTATGTGTGTATTGTGTTTCGTGTTTGTTTTTTTGGTACCTGAAGTAGTTTAAAAAGTGAGGTTAAGACTATTGATGATTTCCATTTATTTAGGAAAACCATTAAGGGACTTTGTTGAAGCAAATTTTGATTTTTTTTTATCTCAGTTTTACAATGTTGATTGTTTTACCGGCATGTTAACTTTTCTGCGATACTATGTTTGCTAGCTACCATCAGACTGCTTCGCAAAGCAAATGCTTTGCAGTTTTCTTTAGCAGAGCACAAGGTTTTCGGCAGTTTTCGGGGCTGCCGGTAAATGGTTCCATATTGCAGCAATTAAAAAATAGATAGCGATAATATTTATTTAGAGGTCTTAAGTTTGCGAAAGCACAGGATGGTTGGCCCCCAACCCCTATTGCACTTCCTGGCTGAAGGGCCAAGAAACGGAGAGGAGCACCGCCGGTAGGGACTGTAAAGTCCAAAGCCATTTTTCTTACCTTTTAAGTTCTATAAATTCCACTTTGTGTGCTTAACAACGGTATATTATTCTTGAATTTTAGTTGAAACTTAAGTCAAATCGAAAGTCATCATGTTTGTAAGTGATTTCAACTGGTATGTTACTTTATAAAGGAACAAACGTTAGAAAAAGAGAAAAGAATAATAGACTGACTATAAATGCTGCTTGTTCTGATGACCGCGTCAAGTTGGGTGCTAGAAAGTTTAAAGAAAAGAAATTATTGCAAAAATAAATAAATAAGAGTGTATATAATGGATTAAATGGAAAAAAGAAAATTACATAACAACGGAATGTCAAGCGCGTCTCTACAAATAACAGTGTTCGTTCTGTTGATTTTGGGCTGCTCTTCTACCGCCAAGTACAACAAGAAAGAAACTGTTGAAAGACCAAATAAATAAGAATGTATATGATGGAAAAAGAAACGTACTCAGGATAGAAAGATTTGCCCCCTCCCTCCAATCGTAAATTCCCCTGAATTTCTGTGCACTTATTACTCAAATTGTCAAATATAATTTGTCATTATTATCCCCCCCCAAAAAAAAGATATTGTACGTGCCTGGTTGGAACAAATAGAATAAAATAATAATTGCGAGCCAAAGACTCGTAAAGACGTTTTGACAGAGAACGCTGTATGCCCTTTTAGCTGAGTCAAATTATGGCACTGGATGGCTCATCTAAGTTCAAGTACATCAAGAAAGTTCAAGTAAAATCAATAAATAATTTTTATAATGGAAAAAATGACAAAAAAAATAGATAACCATGGACTGTAAAACTTGTCTGAGCAGAGAATGCTGTCTGTTTTATTGGCACTGAACGATTCATATAACATTCTTGTACAACAAAAAAGAAAGAATTGAAGGAATAAACAAAAAAGAACATGTATGATAGATACAGAGACTTGCTCAAAGCACAGGAATTTAGGTCCAGGCCCTCCATCACACAAATCATAAATTTTATTCAATTTCTGGGCACTTTTATTGAAATCATCAAATAAAATTCATTCTTTATTATTCCCTCTCCCATAAAAAAAAAAAAAAAAAAAAAAAAAAAAAAAAAAAAAAAAAAAAAAAAAAAAAAAAAAAAAAAAATCTGTTGATTGAGTCATACTGGGGTGCTAACGTCTAACCTCAAGTACAACAAAATAATATTATTGAAAGAAAGAATAAATAAGAACATACGAGATCGAACTCGTATATAATGAAAAAAAGAAAAAAAAACGGGAAAGGAAAAATAGTGAACCACGGATTATCAAACACGTCTTGACAGAAAATGGCGCTCCATCTGTCGACTTGTTCAAATTAGACAGTGGGCTGTTCACATAATGCCAGGTTTTACAGAAAAAAAAACTATTGAGAAAACAAAGAAATAAAAATAAATAGAATGAAAGAATGAATAGAAGAATAAAAAATAAAAGAACTGCGGGCTACAAACACGTCACAACAGACAGAAGTCACCAACCTTTATAGTTTTGGTGCTTTGATTGGTTAGAAGAATCGGGAAAATGAATTATTAATAAAGATGTGAAAAAAATACCAGTAATCTCGGTGTGTTTTTTAGATTTGCCCTCATTTATCTAATTTATCGATTATTTTTTTTTTAGGTGCATTTTTAATTGCCCTCGTTCTGTTTATAAGAAGTATCTACTATCTTACCATGAGGATAAGCCAAAATGAAGGCCCCATGTGAGGGGAAAACAGGTTGGGCCGAGCTCAGAGGAGTGTTATAGGATATGTGTGCCTTTGGCTATTTGTCGTTGATTGGTCATGTAATGATTTGACTGTCTAATTTCTTGCAAATTTGCCTGACTGAACTCATGCACGTAGGAGATGGTGTTTTAGCTGGGCATATTTTTGAAAAATTAAACAGCCAATTTGGATTTCAAACCTCGCGAATTGATGGGAATTACTTCAATCTGGTATCAATGGGCTCTATGTGCTCCAATAAAATGTTGTTTAGATACTATAAATTCATTCTTTCAAATTAAATAATTTTTCTGATTCTGAGTAAATGCTATAATTTTTCCTTTGAATCTGATATTTTTCTGTATATATTATTGCTATTATCAAGTTTCTTTTCAGTTAAAATTTGGAATCCCCATGATTTTATTTCTCATATTTTAATAACTGTACAAAGTGAAATTCGCGAGCCAAGTTTGAAGAAGATAGAAATAATTATAAAGATGGGAATCCTCTTTGCTTCTTAACATCTTAACATCAGCTTTTGGCTAATGCCCAAGCTCGGCCTTAACGCGAGATGATTGAAGTTGTTAAATTGATCCGGCTTTTATGATTTGTGCATTTCTTTTGGTATCCAACAGTTTGATAGGATTCTCCGATATGAGTGATTCAGAGGAGCGAGTTTTAATATATTTTGTCATTTTTTATACTCATTTTTTCTCATCTAATACCAGGAACCAACGAAAGATTGAAATGCATTTAGCAATCGTCCATAGGTTATTCTCTCAACAATTTTAAAATAAAATTATGTATTCAGACACAGTATTTTATAACGTTGCATTCCTTTTTTTATAATTCTTCGTGGAACTTAGATATTTGCCATTTACTAAATTGAAGAAGTACTTGGTACTGTAACTATTGGCCAATCTCTAGAAAGAAGATTTTTTATCGGTCTCCGCTTCCATATATTAACTCAGGTCTGCCCAGGGAGTATCTAAGGGTTTTCTGTTGGTGTGGCTTGTAAAAAAAGAAAATTACATTTTTATTCTTGTTAATACCTGCATTTATACATGGTCTGCCATTTCTGATTGATTTACACTTGATTGACTTGTGAACTTGAAGGATCACCTGAACAGTGATGTTTCAGTTTCCTCTGGGGATGTGGAAAAATTGAAAAGAAAGTACCTTTACTCAATTTTTGGAGACGCTTCGAATTTTATTCTGGTTTTTACCTAAGTGGGGGTGGGAGTACGATCTTCCAAGCCTTCTCTAAATTTACGCTCCTGTATTTTAGGAATATGGAGTCGGTAAAAATTCTTTCTGACCATTCAAGGGTATAGAACTTCACCACAAGGATTCATCCATTGCTTTCGAGATTTTTTTTAAGTAAATACGTGAGATCTACACATTCGGTATCGGCACAAGAGAATCTGTTCCGTGTAACACGTATCTTTGACTATCCTTCTTGGGAAAACAGGGAAGTCTGTGTATTTTTAAAAGGACTGATGAAATATCCCAATCTAGGATTCATAAAAAATTTTTATTTGATGATGATGCAATTTCCCTCTGGATTAAACCGCTTTTTTGGGGGGCTGTTCCCATCTCTTCTTTTTTAAATTATTGCTAATATTCTTAAGTCAACAACTTCTTACATGTAAATTCAAATTTTTTCAAGTTTTGAAATTAGCATAAAATTTTTTTCTTATTAACGTATTTATTCTTTCAAAACTATACTTGGAGTTTGGGTTTTTAACCAAAGGGGGGGCTAATTAACGAGGGGTTAATCTAGAACGATATATATCTTAAATGCTCTCTTTAGGCATTTGGGTCTTATCATAGTAAGATTATGTTCGATGACGCATTTGTCCATATATTTGTCCAGCCAGTGCCAATTGTGGAAGTTCTCTATAGGCAGTGCCATTTTACTAGTAACCAAATTCGCCAATGTTAAATAATTATAGCCAAGTAATAAAATTACTCAAGGCTTCAAACTATGGATAGCTTCAGGTGATAAAAGGTAGCATTTAAAACTTGATAGGCAAATCTAAGTCCTTGTTTTAAAGTCTGTATATGCTTTTACTCATTCTCAATGATAATTTCAGTGCGTGTAATTACTTACATATATTACATAGCACATACACAATAGTAAACAGAGTAAAATTAGTGCATTGTCAATTTAGTAATGGAAATTCTGGGTTTACTGTATGATTTGCTTGGAATAATTTCAACGGGATCTATGCCACGTCATCCTCAGCCTTGTTCAGATTAAAAAGACTAAGTTTCTGTCCTCATTATCTTGAATTGTCTTGCAAGCTTTTCAAGGTATAACACTTCTAGGAATCGAAAATTTTCTTGAATTTTCGGGCACGTCTTGTTCAAACTGTCAAAATAAATTTGTCTTCCATATTGGGTCCTCCCCCAATTTTTCCATTATTGCCTGTACCCCTAACCAACTTTAACTCAAAGAGTTCCCCACTTCCCACCCCCTGGTGTACACCATAGTGTACGTTTGTGAATCACTAGTGATCCCGCCGAAAATGATCTAAGAGGAATTTCTAAGGAATTAATGAGCAGGAACTTCAATTAAAAGCCGAAAAATATTTCTCATGGTCTATAGTTTCTGATTACAGAGGGTCGAAAGGCTCTTTGGGAGTCGTTAAGATGCTTTATTAAAATGATTGTTGCTGAATATTAAATGTCTTGAAATACCTTTTTTAGGCTTGAGAAAGCATTTTACAAGTCAATTACTATTAATAGATGTCAAATGTCTCGAGGTTCACCTCTGAATGGAATTTAGAAAAGTCGATATAAATTTGGCCCCAAATTTGATTTTTGTCATGAAGTGTCATTTAGTTTGGAGAAATATATAGGGCCTTTTTTAATACAAAAGGACCCGTATAAAAGGAAAGCCAGCGTTATTTTCAATATGAAATAGTTCATGAAATTAGTTCCTTAAAACGTGTATACTATTTTCTTCTCTTATTGCTAAGTGTCTAGATTCATAAAAAAAGGGGGAGGGCGCCTGAGCAAATTTCTTTGTGTAGTTTCGTTGGGATTTTTGGTTCCTCGTTGATTTTGTGAAAACAAATAAACAAAAAATGTGTACTCTTCAGGAAGTTTTTTCACCATTTTTATGGTTTCTTTGAAAGTTCTCTGTGATCTTTTCTTGAATTTAGAAATAGTTTTTGTTTTTTTTATTAAATGTTTCCTTAGTTTTTGGGGGGAGGGGGTTATATATTGTTATTAATTAGTATTGCGTTGAGTTTTTTTTGTGTGCTTTTAATTACCACTGTATTTACTGGTTAAAGAATAAATCCGAATTTGCGAATAAGTGTACTTTCTAGAGCGAGTTGATCTTTTTTTCTGTCTTTCGTTTAAATCTAAATGGGCAGGGAAAATAGGCTACTCTCTTTAGCTTTTATAGTCCCAGTCTGAAAAAATCTTGTCCTCCCTTTGATCCCTGGGTAAACCCAGGTTTATTGAAAGACGTAATGCTCAACCCAGCATTATAAACACGTCATCCTAAAAGAATCATATTTATGGGATTTAAAAAGTTGCAATCTGTGGTAATGTATTTCTCATGTCAAAACTATGTTTAAAATGTCTTTTACAATTTTGATTAATGTATTAAATAAGATCGAATACAAGTTCAACCAAATTTATTAATTAATGGTAAATTTATTAAATCATAGTAAACACATTATACATAATTAGTTGAAAATTATAATTATGTCACAAATATAATTTTGGCACCATAACAGTCTTCAAAGTAATTGTGATTTATAACAAGGCCTTATCAAATATCCCCGCTGGTTCTAAATCCTGACTCCAGAACAAATTCCAAATGAATTATTTGATATTTGTGGTATACCAGGGCAAAAAAAAATTCTAACTAACCAGTTTCTATCATTCTCAGAGTCAAATTTTGGCTGAAATGGTTAGGAATAAATGATATAAGAAGTGGAGCTTGTGCTTCCGCGTGATACAAAACATTAGTTGCTGTAACATCCCTATTTCAATTATACATAAAATTTGTACATGAATTATAAATAATTATACATAAATAAACATATTTATGAAAAATATTTCAATTATACATAAATTATACACTATTTCATAACTATACATAAAACTTTTCAATTATAAATATATATATATATATATATATATATATATATATATATATATATATATATATATATATATATATATAGTACATATAGTATATGTATTAGATTCAATTATACATATGCAGCAGGCAGTTCATACCAAATATCTCCTTTTATTTATTTACATGTTTTAGTTGCATCATAAGATATATACACCTGACTCCAGGTAAGGATTTCAAAGGTTAAAAAAAAATTCTTAACAGGTGTGGGGTGGATCTGGTGACACTGCTCTGAATAAATGACTGTAAGTAAACCTCATATTTAGTTAAAAATAGATTTATTCTGCTTCCAAAAAATTAATCATACAGAAATAACGACGACATTTTAATGTGAAATTAATTGAACTTAGAGCGTGGTGAACAGCAATATTTGCGATTAGTGGATGAAAATTCAAAAGCAAGAATTATAATACTATTGCTTTATTCTGAGGAAAGAAATATGCTTTTACTTAATTTTACATTTTTTTTTAATATACAATAGTTATTCTATAGCTAGGAGTTAAGCAGGGTTGTGTTCTATCCCCTTTATATGGATCATTTTGATGGACTTTGTCTTAAGGAGCACAGGAAAGGCAATTAGAGACCATGGAATCAAATGGGGAGGAAAAACGCTCCTGGACTTAGATTATGCTGATGATTTAAGCATATTAGAGGAAAGTGTGAGCAAAATTAATGAATTTTTAGAGGTTTTGCGAGTTCAGGGTGCTAAAATAGGCTTGAAAATTAATGTTCAGAAGACTAAATCACTAAGGCTAGGAATAAGTGAAGATGAACAGGTGACATTAGGTAACGAAAAGATTGATCAGGTAGGCAGCTTCACTTACCTTGGTAGTATCATTAGTAAAGATGGTGGGAACAGTGAAGATGCTAAAAGCAGAATAGCTAAGGCTCAGGGTGTTTTTTCAGTTAAAAAAAAGTTTAGAAGAATAGAAAGATAAGTCTGCAAACCAAGATTAGAATATTGGAAGCTACAGCGATGACAGTGGTCAAATATGGCTCTGAAGCATGGGTGCTCCGAAAAGCAGATGAAAATTTACTAGATGTTTTCCAGAGAAATTGCCTACGGATTGTTCTGGGTACCCGGTTGACTGACCGTATTTCAAACAGTAGGTTGTACGAAAAATGTGGTTCAATCCCGCTTTCTAGGGCTATAATGAAATAAAGGTTGAGAAGGCTAGGCCACGTTCTACGGATGAAGGATGGCATATTACCGAAGATCGTCCTTTTTGGCCAACCGTCTGGGGCTACACGGAAAGCAGGTCGTCCTTGTCTGGGTTGGGAGGATGTCATAAATAAAGATTTAAAGGAAATGGGAACTTCCTGGGAGGGTGTAAAGAGGGAGCTTTTGGAAGGGTGGGAGCTTTAAATAGATTAGGTTGGAGGAGGAGCGTGCGTAGCTGTGTTGGCCTCAGGCGGCTTGGTGCTGCAGTGAGTTATTAGTAGTAGTAGTAGCAGTACATGTAATATGAGTATCAAACATATTCTGCAAAATGGCTGAAAAGGAGTAGAATTTTGACTCTCATTTCAAGTTGCTTGTTTAAGAATAGGTCTACCTTCTGGGATGAACGTTCGGCTCTTTGTTTCGGACCATAACTGAACAATCTGTTGGGCCGATAAAGGAAATGCCAAAAACTAGAGATCCGAAAACACAAGAAACTACTGAAAAATGAGAGCAAAAACGATAATTTTTTAAATGGCGTAAGGAGCTTGCACGAATTTCCCCTACCCTTTGCTGTGTACGTATCTGCATAATAACCAACACCTATATCCCAATGGGGTAAATCTAAACAATTCATCTGGAGACATTTAAATCTGAATATTTCTTCCTGTCACTATTTTGAAGGAAAACGATCGTCTTGCTTGAATTAGCTTCTATGTGAAAATTTTTATAATATTTGTTTGTTTGTATTAGTGATTTTACTTCTAATTTTAGCACTATTATGTAAGTTCTTGTGGAATATTTAAACAAACTAATATTATAGAGATCCCTACCGGCATCCGTTTGCTCTAGTTGGATTACTAAAAGATAAATTTCTTGTTATTCCCCAATGTGTTCTATTTGTGTGACAACTTTGATTACTTTTTCCTCCTCAGCCTGCTAGGCCCCAAATTTGATTTCAAAATAAGATTTTGCCATGAAGTGTTTTTTTAATCTGATTTTGAGAAATAAATAGGGCCTTTTTTATATTACAAAAAGATCCATATAAAAGGAAAGCCATTGTTGTTTCCAATATGAAGATAGTCCGAGAAACTTGTTCCCAAAAACGTGTATTCTATTTTCCTCTCTTACTTCTAAGTGTCTTCACAGAGAGGGGTGGGGCTAGCACATCTTTTGTGTGTGGTGAAGCTAAGTAAGCAAAGACATGCGATATAAGGACGACGATTCCGCGGAAGTTTAGACGGATACAGGTTTATCCGTGAAAGATTTCCAGGCACTATTTCTCAGAAGGTAAATTAATAGTATTTTTAGATTCAGAAAATAATGTTGGCACTCCCTGGAATTTTTACTCGTTAAAAAAAAAAAAAAAAAAAAAAAAGACATCAGGA